>NW_027526361.1:75680653-75803382 GCF_048455015.1 Haemaphysalis longicornis | reverse complement strand
TACATATATTGTTGACATAAACTTGTGCTGCAACGGCCACCAGTGAAGTGTTGAGTTGTATTGCCTTTAAAATTGTGCCATGTGAAAGAACAAAAGCCACACCCCCCTAAAGCGCGGGTGCAGTCCTCTGTATTTTCTGATAAGGCGATAATTGCGGAGAATACTGTCGCGCGTTCTCGTTAAATTTGTTTCCTGTAAAGCCACTACTTGTGGTTTATATTCGACTATTAACGTGTGGATATCGTCTATGATGGGACTAGACCTTTAAAGCTTAGGTGCATGGAAGTAACTGGAATTTTGGATTGTCTGTGTCGGGTACGGTTGGTTAAGCTGCTTTTTTACTTTTTCAACTGATTTTCTTGCAGGAGGGTCACTCCATAGAGGGGTCTTGATGAGTTCCTCCCAATGCCTTCAGAAGGCACTGGTAGGAGAGATGTCGAGTGTCTTCCAGTGCCCTTTTGAGGCACGGGAAGGGACGAGGGGGAGGGAACAACTTCCATAACCTCGTCAGCCGGAGGTGAGAGAACTGGTGGTTTTACTGCCTCGGGTGCCGAAGCCCTTGCAGTCGGCGGTGGCCGTGCTGGCTGCTGCACGGGTGGCGGCTCGGCGGGGGCAAGGTCAGTAGAACTAACCTGCGAACCCTCCCGATACGAGAGGCGGCCCAGCCCCCCGGCGCGCCACATCGACGAAAGTGCCTTTTCGCACAAACGAGACGCGTCGCCACACTTCTTGAATTGAACGACCTTGTTTTATCTCGACAGGCATTATTTCTTTCTCGTCTCGAAATTCTGACATTAACTTGAGTACAGTTGCTACACTGTCCAGTTGGTACACTTTGCTTCCTGCGCTGCGCAGTAGTTCGAGGGATGATCAGTACAGGTGCACTTGGTACAAGATTCTTTGCTTCGTAAGCTCTGCAGTGTGCGGCCAAACCTCTGGCACCTAAAGTACCGATGCGGATTCGGCATGTATGCACGGACTCGGTGGACCGCGTAGCCGAGTTTAAGAGATTGAGGAAGCTTAGTCCAGTTTAAAGTCAGGACAGGTGGTTTGTAGATATCAGTGTCGTTACGTCGGATCATGGTACGTCTGACAGCAGTAACATGTTCCTCTTGCAGGCCCTTAAGGCTTTCATACTCCGTGAGGTCTGCGAGGTCAGGATCCAAAATCACTCCTTTGCATGAGTTTAAGCTCCGGTGAACCTAAATTTTAAAACTTATATTTGCTTGCCTTTGCATTGCCAGCACTGCATCAGCTTGGGCTTTGTTTTCGGTTTCAATGAGAATACCTCCAGAGAACACCTTTTTAGTTTTACATCTACCCTCGAGGAGAGCTTCCAGTTCTTTAGAAACTACAAATAGCGAGGCCTTTCGTAGGCTGTACCGGATGTCGGTAGATTCGATAACCAGAAATTTTGGGAAGCTTTGTTCTGTTAGTTTGGATGGGACCCTTGACAGCGCGTATCTTACTGCTGCGCGGACTGACTTCCGGGCCCGATCAAGAGAAGGTTTTGTCGTAGCCATAGCCTACCACACATATGTTCAGCAGCCATGCTGTCCGCCCACCTTGGAGCCCAACCCGGGAAAACAGGCCTCTGTTAGCCATACGTGGCCACTGAATAAAGAAACCTAGGGTTGTCATTCACACAGGGTTAACCATTTCCGCCTGGAAGAGGAGATCAGAAAGAAGAAAAAATAGAGGAGAGAAGATATGTAGAAAGAAGACAGGGCAGCTAAAGAATGGAGAGCAGGACAGTAAAGAGGAGTACTGATTCCCCTTCGGCAAGGTCAGTCCGGTGGTGCCGTTTACAAGAAGCGAGGGCCAAAGTGGCGTGTTTTCTTCCCCAAGGGGCCATGCGGTTCATAACAACCTCTGTGTCAGCTCAGCCACCAAGAACCCCTTTTCCCTGGACACGGCTACGCCACGAACAGTCTAAAGCGTGGGTGGGTCCAACCTACATGGGCTCCTGGCCTGCGGTATCGCCACTACCGTCACCCTAAACACACAAGGTGCCCTTGGGGGGATAAGTGAAATACAAAGGAGCATTGGAAAACGGCAGTTCACATTAGGCAAGCAGAAGGAACTAATTATGAACAATTAAAGAAATTTCCAGGTGAATAATCTTTTCTAAAATGCGAACTTTGAGCGTAACTGTTGATATTTTCATTGCTATCACTTTTGCTTCTATTTCTAAAATATGTTGCTTTAAATACACCGAAAAAATGACGACAAAACGGAAACGGGCTCTCGGGTAAGCGTTTTCAAACGCCCCATCGAACCGCACCACATGGGCATCCTCCACCAACAGGCATTTGGTACAACAGTTTTTAAATGCAGAGCATTTCTTCAACTCACATGTAGCGTCCGCCGTCCGTCCGCAACAGCTCAGCGCGCAGGTGCGCCCTCTCCCCCACTCCTCCTCTCCCGCATCACGCTACCCCCCTCGCTCTCAACAACAGTCCGCACCCCTCCCCCTACACTATAAAAAAAATAATACTTATCGGCGCCTGGCTTCGATCCCACGACCCTGCGGGCGGAACGCAAGGTACATGGTGCTCTTCCCACTGCGCCACAAAGCCGACACAGAATAAAAGGCTACGAACGCGCCCTATATCATTGACTCATTCAAACTACGCCAAGAAGCTGCTGATACAACGCATTCACTACCACGAACTCCCCAAACACTAAACGTTAACACAATACACCCACCCGCTATGCGACGCATTTACTCGAGTCCCCCCTCGCGGGGAGATGGGCCCAATTATTTAGGAGGCGTTGCACTGACGCACTAACGCAACACCCATGCTTCCATTGCAGCGTAGGGCCACGCTGATACCCCGCGCTACCATAATGAAGGAACCCGCCTGGCCGCCCTCTAAAGGGTGCGCTCTACTCGTAGCCATGGTTACGGCTCTTGGTGAAGTGACGTGCTCCGCGATGGCGCGAGCACAAAGGAGTGTACAAATAACCGTACTTTCAGGTGCGAATGCACTTTATAAGCGACCCCAAACCATCCACCGCCGGCGTCGGCGGCGTCGGCGTCCGCAGTGCTCCTCTATAAAGAAACAGCATCCGGCGCCAGGTTTCGATCCGCGGACTTTGCGGCCGCAGCGCGACGCTCTACCGACCAAGCCACGGACGCGACGTGATATCAGCGTTAGTGACGCGCCTTATATCTTTAACGCATTCAAACTACGTCGTCAGCGGCGTGCGTTGGCGACTGAGCGGCGTTATAGCGGCTTGATAACTGCGTGGTGTACACGTGATACTACAAACCCGATGGAAGAGATGGAAGAGAAGGCGGCGAGGCGGTGGGCTGCGGGGGCCGAGCGCAAGCGCCGCAAGCGGGCCGACAACCGTGCATTCGCACTTTCACATTCTCCCCCTCGGGGAAATGCGGGGGAATTTTTTTCCTTCGTTTTCTTACTCACGTTTCCGCACTCGGCTTCTCCTCTTTCGTCCTCGTGATTTCACTGTACCTTTTCATGGTTTCCTCCTTGTGCTCCTTTCGCTATCACATCAATCATTCACCGTTGCGCTCCTCGTTCACTCTTTTACATCATATCCTGTGGTACTCACAAATGCTGGGTTACGCCAACGACGCCGACGCTCCGTAAGCCAGGGCCTGCTACCTTAGAGATGAGCTGTAGAATCGAATAGAAGTAACGGTGTCGCCACGTGTAGCGTGTGTTTTGAGATACCAGTTACAATGGTGTCGTTTCATCGTCAAAACCACCCAACTATCAATCTGTCTTTGCCGGAGTTGCGGATAAATTCTACGGAACTCACCCGTGATTCGACAGTGCAAAGAATCGTTTCCGTCTGCAAGTTGTCCTTTCATGCGACGTAACGCCACTGAGTGGCACCAGTTGCATAAAAAAAAACGCATGTACGCGGTAAATGTGCGGATATTGGGGGGCGCAAATGTTTGCTATTCAATAGCCGGGCTCTCGCCACGCACAACGAGCCAAAAGCAAAGTGATGTGGGACTCACATCTCTGCAGCCGTAAAATCGATCGTCACCAGTGATTCTAGAGAAGCAAGGTCGTGTTTCCTACAAAAGTACCCATTGTTCAAACAATTGTAAAGGGATCCAAGCGGAACAGTGAACCGATAACTATGGGCAAAAAAGTGTGCCACGCCACGCAGGAAGCTGACTGCCTTAAATGAGGTTGTAACATGGCGCACGCAAAATCACCTACCACGTATCAGTCAAGTATACAGCGTAGGTATCACGATTTTGAAATGGGTGTACGGAGTAACAAATGGTGCGGCGGGTACTCGATATGAGAGCCCCAAAATAAATCCAATGTGCGCGGAAAGACGTAGCACTAAAGATAAGATGCGCATTAATCAGCGAATGCCATATAAGAGCAATTATACAGGCAATAAGCCTTTTTAAGCCCGTCAATTCCCGGCGTCCTTTGCATCTGCCGTCCAATTATCCGTTATATTGTTTGGTACAGGCGCTAATTTCACAGACATTAATAGGAAGCTTTTATCTCGGCCCATTTTTTAGATGCAAAGAATCTTATGGTCGGGGCTATGTCCCTCCCACCGCCGTGTGGCGTCCACGCCCCTACTGCGCATGCTCGGCTTGAGAACGCCCGGTGGTGTCTTACCCTTTAAAGGCTCCTAGAGCGACAGTGTTGCCGGTGTCTTCCTGGGCCGGCACGAGACGAGCACGCTTCCCCTTTAAGCGCTCCAGGAGCGACAGTGTTGCCGGTGTCTTCCTGGGCCGGCACGAGATGAGCATGCTTCACGCGCCTTCGACGTTTCATGGTCGTCGGTGGCGGCGTGCGTCGGCGAGTCTCGGCGGGCCGTGTTCTAACGTTGTCAGATGGGAGATTAGTGCTTGGAAGTTTCCGTGTGGTCCCATTGATGCCTCTCCACTCAAACAACCCCCCCCCCCCCCCCCTTCAATAAATTTACACCATCTTCCGTAGGGTAACCCTGAGTATGGGAAGTAGCCATGGGGTCAACGCAATTTCCCCTTTCGTAGTTCCGGTATGTGAAAAGTATGGTAGTTACCGTGGAAACCAAACGGTAAATATAACGGTAGCTACATACCTCAACCCAACGGAAACGACAAACTGATAACTAATGGGCACTTCAATCGACCCCATGGCTGCTTCGCATACTACTCAGGGTTCCCCTACGGGAAGATGGTGTAATTTTTCTCGTTTATTGCGGGGTAGTTAAAAGCAGAAGGAGACGCACGGTAATAGACTCCTGCGAGCCTTTTTGTAAAAATAACAAAATGTATAAGCGTTTATTTAATAGTACTACAAGAACCTTTTCTCCAAAGGGATATGAGAGCCAGACGTGGGACCGCACCGAACTTTTAAACCATATATGAGCTGATAAAATACAATAAAGCTTTAAAATGACGCATGAAAGACGAGAAAAGTAAATGAATGATTGGTGACACGACAAATGAATATAGAACGATACTTTTGTACATTACGGTTGCGCTATGTCATGACGACCGCGAGGCAAAGATGCCCAAAGTGTAGTTAACCTTTTAGTGAAGATAAGGTTGTGCGATTGCGGCCGTGTGAGAACCAGATACGATATTAATCAGAAGGTTTACACGCCGAAGCTGATCTGAACCGCTCCGTAAGGCAGCGTTATGAAAGAGTTACGTGAGAATATTTTATATTCACCGAAACCTGGACACAAGAAGAATACCCACGATCTATCTAATCTCTACCACGCGAAAGCATGAAACAGAACTCTGTCTTCTACCTTCAGGAGTGGAAAGTTCAAACGACCGTTTGAACTCATAATTGTCCCGAACTATACGCTAATTAGGAACATTGTATTTTCACCTTCTCCATTGCAATTCCGTCCCCACATTTACCACACGGGCCTCCACCCTCCTTCTTCAACTTGGCGGACTTGGCTACACCCAGACCTGCGGACGAACCAGATGGCGTTGGTGAACCTGGCCCGAGGCATTTTCGATGCTTAATGGTGCGTTTGAATAAAGTTTTTTTTCTTCTCTTTCTCCTCCGTGTACTGTTTGCTTTAAAACTCCGAATGAATAAAAAATTTTAACGTCGTTTAATTTTTTGTCCTTTTCGTACCGGCTGCAACTACATTAGGGGTCTATTCTTCACCTGTGTGCAGAAATAAAGAACCTGAACTCATATGGAGGCAATCGAAACGAACAAGCCTCGTTTTAATTTCTTCATTTGCCATGGTTCAAGACATAAAAAATGGTTAGTTATACCTTGCTGACTTCACATTTTGTTCGAGACTAAACAAATCTCCCTTGGTTCCAAATGAGACAAAACGTTAGGGAAAATGAGCCGGGACTCGAGGCTGAGGCGGTGACCGCGTGGCTAATTGTAGCGCCGAAGGAAAGGTCCTTTCAGCGTAGCCAGTATTCTACGTGTGTTGCTCTCAGAAGCTAAAGATGCTGCGGAGAAACAAAGGGCTTCCGGGGGACCCTTGAACAGTCATTGCCACGAGGGGAACAAAAGACCGGCCCGACGCCCGGAACTGGCCGTGGCAGAGACGGCGCGGGTTCTTGCAGAGTGCGCCTAAAAGTGAACGTGCCAGTCACGCGGAGCGGACGGGAAAAAGGAGCGCACACGAAGGGTAGCAAAGTGCTCACCCTACGGCGACTGAAGCAAGGGTCGAGCCGGCCGCCCCAAGGACTTTTCCAAGGAGAAAATAAGAAGACTTCGGCGCACGCAGTTCAAAAGTAAACGCCACGTAACATTTAGGTATCGTAGTCGAGAGCTTCTCGCCGCCTTCTAAGACGTTATAGCTTCGTGCTGTCATTTTCTTTGTCATTATCTTCCATTCCGCATTTACTCGTCAGGAACAGGTCTCGATAACGGCGGTATAAAATGTACACCCACGTAAGTTCTTTCTTCATGCACGCGCGTCTTACATTACCCATGGCGTAAAATATCGTGTAGCTGCAAAAATGCTCTGCCAGCATTAGATTTCTACACCCTCAAGACCCTTAGCTGGGTTCTTCGCGGCTAACATTTGCTTGTGTTTTCCCTCAGCGTTCTCTTTATTCAACGGGGGTCCCCGACAGATTCACCCCTCAGCCCCTCAGGACGCAAGTCGGGGACCGCATCTAAATAGGCCTCGGTTGTCATCGTTTCGGGATTCGCAATTAATCCTCGTGCCCAACGCGCAGGGCCCGTTAAGCCGACTACCCATTTTTTCTTGGCCGCGGCAACCAGTCACACCGGCCTGCCTTTCTTTCGGCCGCTCCTATCGCCCTTCTTGCCACGGCTGGACCTCTACATTTTTGCCGGCTAGAGGCCGCGAAACGAGTGTGGGCTTGACACTGGTGTGGTACGCCTCATCTTTTTGCCCTGAGGAGACACGTGTTTTGAAGTGCTACGCTTTCAACGGGCTCCTTATTCGCTTTATCTGACCTGTCGCCGCACTTGTCTGTTCTCGGTGTTCCAGTCAGGCGAACCATAGTACAGCTGTGGGTATCGTAGAATTCTGGCTTCACTCCGCTATTGGAAAGAGGATTGTGGTTTTAATATCTTGGGTGGCCCCTTTTTTTGCAGCGTGGTGCGGTTCATAGAAACCGAAGATAATGTAGCTGACTTTGCGCCATTTAGCCTTTCAATGCCATCACTGCCCATATTAGCATCCCAGAGTTGTGGTTGTTACAGTTACAAAACTTTAATTTGAGCCTTGTGATGTGGAAGCAGCTCTTCATTTTAAGAGACAGAGTGGAAATTATGGAAGACCAGGGTCTAGCTCCTCCTTTTGAAAAATGGTCTGGTATGAAGTTGTATATGAGGTGGCGTATTATTAGATAATGTTCGAGGATCATTCTCGTTCAGTCTAAAGCAGTGCGTTAAGCTTCCAGTGCTTCGGTGTGTGCTTCAACCATCACGATCATCCATTTTGTGACTCGCCTGCAGAAAACAAAATGAAGAAAACAGCCAGACTACGTTGAGAGAGTACGAAAATAAAATTTTCTGGTCTTACAACCCTTACATATGTGGTGACCATATTCTAGGTACCGGCTGAATCGTGCTGGCACCTACACGCGTACAATCATGCAAAGCTGGGTCTGGTGGCCGGATCGGATCAATTTCATTTCTCACTGCTCACCCACGAAAATGGCCAATTTGGGAAGTAAAGAAGGACTAAGTACTGTAGACGGTGCTCGGTAGACTTCCCTTTATTTTCGTTTCTTTTAACAGCAGGGCTCCTAAAGCTCTTGGCTGCGCAGTTCATGAACAGAAATACCGAGCGCGCGTGAGCGTTCGTCTCGTGAGGAGCACCGGGGGTCGTCCAGGCTTCGTGGGATTGAGCCACGTGAGCTGTTCGCCGAAAGAAACGGAAAAAATTGTTCCTGCGTGGCGTGCGAACTAAACTTTTAAAGAAGGGCGATGACCCCGCGCCGGCGCCGGTGCCCGCGGAGGCCGCAGACACGGCCGCGGAGACGCCAGCGCCATCTCTCGCCCCCGCCGCGGATCCTCCCGCGGCGATGATGATGATGATGATGATGATGATGATTAGTGGCTTTCCCTTTGAATCGGGGCGTCGGTTGTCAGCAACCGACTTGCCTGTTTTATTACGTTTACATGCCCTACTACCAGGTTAACCTATAGATTTGCTTCCTCCCTCCCATCTCTCCCTCTTTTCTGTTCTAAACTCATCGCCCCCACCCCCCTTTTTTCTCCCCTCGCTGTTCTAAATTCTCGTCCGCATGATTACTCCACCTGCGTACCCATCCCTTCCCTGCTTTTCCTCCACCACCACTCCAGTCGCCTCTTCGTCACCTCTATGGCCTTGAAGTTGAGGTTCCCCCTCGCCCCAAATCCCAAGTCCTCCGCCAGCGTCGTTTCCCCCTCACCCCGTGATGGCCGTATCTCTGTGCAGCTCCTGACAATATGGTCTATAGTTTCCCGATCACTGCCGCAGCATGCACACGTTTCATCCTGCTGCCTGTAGCTACCCGTGTATGCCCGGGTTCTCAGGCACCCTGCCCGCGCCTCGAAGAGCAACGCACTGCCTCTCGTATTGCCATAGAATCCCTCCTTCTTAATTTGCCGTTTCTCTGTCCTATAAGTCTCCAGGGTTTTTTTCGCTTCCATTCTCTCTGCCCACTTCGTCGTCTCTGCTGCCTTTACCTGCTTTTTAACTGTTGTGTAAACCCCGCTTTCCCCTACCGACTTTCCGTACCGCTTGGTCAGCTGTCTGGTCCTCCGTCTCCACCGCGTGTCCACGCTCCTCAAATACAGGTACTTAAACACCCTCGCGGCCCATTTTTCGTCCTCCATGTCACGAAGTCGTTCCTCAAACTTTATCTTGCTCTGCGCCTCCCTCGCCTCGAAAGACGACCAGCCCATATCCCCTTGTACCGCTTCATTTGTAGTTTTACTGTGGGCCCCTAGGGCCAATCTGCCTACCGCCCTCTGATTTACTTCCAGGCCCGCTTGGGTCTCTGACTTCATGCACAGAACCGAATTAGCGAAAGTTAATCCTGGTACCATGACCCCTTTCCAGACTCCCCTTACCACCTCGTATTTGCTGTATCCTCAGAGGGCTCTATGCTTCATTATAGCCGCGTTCCGTCTTCCTTTCATCTTAAGGTGAGCCTCATGCGCCTGCGTGTACTCTTCGCTATTGTTCAGCCATACTCCTAAATATTTATACTCTTTCACCAATGGTATTTCTACTTGCTGCACTGATACTGTTTTGTGCTCCTCGCCGTCATTAAAGACCATGATCCCTGATTTTTCTCTGCTAAAGGATAGCCCTAGGTGCGTCGCTTTTTCACCGCATATATCCATCAAGCCCTGCATACTTATCTGGTTGTCCGCCATCAACAATATGTCGTCTGCATACATTAGTCCCGGAACCCGTTGTTCCACCACCTGCCCGTTTTTCATGTAGGATAAGTCGAACCCCATCGTGCTGACTTCTAGCTTCCTTTCTAACCCCGTCATGTAGATCATGAACAGCAGCGGAGAGAGATGACATCCTTGTTTCAGACTCTTGTAGGTGTATACAGGCCTATTGTATGTTTCCCCCTCCCACACTATTTGCACTTGGTTCTCCCGGTATAGCTCTCTGAGTAAGCTAATGAATTCTGCCCCAACTCCCTCGTCCTCCAGGATACTCCAAAGCCGCTCCCTGTCTACATTATCATAAGCCGCTTTAATGTCCAGAAAGGCTAACCACAAAGGTCGGTTTTGCATCTTCGCCACCTCTATGCATTGGCCTACCACGAATAAGTTATCGTCTAGTCTTCTGTCCTTTCGAAACCCATTTTGAAGCTCCCCTAATATCCTATTTTCTTCCACACACTGCTCTAGTTCGAACTTCACTGCCTGCATTGCTAACCTGTACAGCACTGACGTGACGGTTACTGGCCTATACGAGCTTGGGTTTGTCCTGACTCCTTTGTCCTTGTACTCTAAGTTCATCCTGCTCATTTGCCACGCGGCCGGTATTGCCTTTTCTTCTATCCTTGTTCTGATGGCTTGCAGTAGCTTTCCCTTGCTCTTTGGTCCTAACTGGTTAATCAACTCCATCGGTATCCCATCCGTGCCTGCCGCAGTATTCTTGGGGACCTTTTCCTCTGCTCTTTTCCATTTCAGCTTGTCCCCATCTATCTCCAGACATTTCGGCCTACCCGCCGCAACATCTCTGTGTCGCTGCGGGGCCTCTTCATCCACCTTCCCGAACTTCTCCGTGATGATTTTGTGCAGGTATGCTAATGCTTCCTCTCCCTTGAGCATCTGCCCCTGCTCGTTTTCTATAGCACCGCCTTCTGTGGGACTCGTACGTTTCCCTAATGCCTGCACATGGTTCCAAAACCTTTTCGGCGCGTCTGTACCCCTTCCTCGTATTTGCGCTACCCATCGCTCGCTGTCCCCCTTTATTTTCGCCTGCACTAATTGCTGCACTTCCTGTTTCATTTTCATATACTGCTCCCATTTTAGGTTCACCTCCTCCTTATGTCTCCCCATCCTCTTGGCCTGCCTGTGCTCTCTAGACGCCTGTTTACGCGTCTCTATCGCCGCCTTTATTTCTTTGTTCCACCAGCTTTTGGGTGTTTTTTTTCCTCTCCATCGATTGGCCCCCTCTGCCTTGACTATTTTTTCCTGCATAGTCTTGATGAGCCTGTCATATTCCCACTCTTCTCCAGGATTTCTTTCTATGTCCGCCTCTATGCTTTTGGCTATATCCGCAATTTGTTTGCTGTTTAACTTTGTGCGCTGCCCCGGTCGACCCGTTTTTTCGCCCCCCAGTTTCCCAAAACTCAGGTTTATGCGCTTGTGGCCACTGCCCAGACTGTGGCCCCCTTCTTCATCTATGGTCATGCCATCCAACCATTCATAAAGTCCCTCTGAAATAAGGCAGTAGTCAATACTCGACTGTCTCCTACCACACTCCCACGTTATTTGACCCTCGCATTTTTGTTCCCTATTTACTATGATCAGCTTCTGGTACTCACACATATCTAGCATTAGATTTCCGTTGAAGTCGGTGTACCCGTCTAGATCTTCAATGTGGGCGTTCATGTCCCCTACCAATAGTACCTCCCCGGAACGTTTCAAATCTTCGATGTCCTTTTTTAGACACGCCACCAGTTTTTCGTTTTGTTCTTTGCTATCCTTACCCGTCCACAGGTAAGACACCCCTAAAGCCATCTCTCTACCCTCCACTATCCCTTTCATCCACACATGTTCTTTACAGTCTTCTTTCACTCTCTTCCAATTAGTCCCCTGCCGTACCAGCATACCTACTCCTCCGCCTTTTCTCAATCCAGCCGTCCTGTTACAACCTTCCCATGCATACTCTCCGATTACCGGAGGTTCCTCCAAGTCCCGTAGGTGCGTCTCGGTCACAGCGTATACCTGGATATCTTCCTCTTCTAGCTGCTTAGTAATCTCCATCCAATTCTCTCTTTTCCTGCCACCCTGCATGGCGAAGTGCGAGGAGGTGGCGCCGCTCGTCGGCACCCCAGCAAAGAAAGAACTGAAACTAAAGCGTGGCAAACTGTTCGTATGGCGACGCAGTGAAATATCCCCCTCGCGAGAGGCACGATCAAATGCAGAGCATTTCCGGGGGCGCACGACGTTAAGTAGTTTGCGTTACGTAATGTTGTTGCACTTGTGGCAACTGCTGACGAGAGGGCGTTCGTCAGCAGTAATTTGAATGAGTCAACGATATAAGGCGCGTTCGTAGCGTCCCGTTCTGTGTCGGCTTTGTGGCGCAGTGGGTAGAGCACCATGTACATTGCGTTCCGCCCGTAGGGTCGAGGGATCGAAACCAGGCGCCGGATAATATTTTCTTTTATATAGTGTAGGGGGAGGGGTGCGGACAACGACGGTGCGGACTACGACGGGACAACGCGGGTGACATCGTGAGTTACTGAAATGCTCTGCATTTAAAATACCGATCTCACGGGAGCAAAGCCTCGTGACAAGCGCCCGACATCATCCAACTCCACCTTCGAGAAAACTCTGCGAAGTGTTTGTGGCGTGATCTCTCGCGTGCTCTTCTTTTCGCCAGTTCACGCCGAGTTCGCCAAGCCGGTTGCCACCGGTTGGCCAAAAGTTGACCGCGTGCTAACGCTGTCCACTTCGTGAGTGGTGTGAAAGCCTGCGGATAGAACGATCCGGGCCTGCCAGTCATGGAAACCTTACAGCGGCAAGATCGGAAATCCATGTGATGTGCAACAACCGGGTCTTCGACGAAGGGAGGAAGGCCGCCAGCTCTGCTGTTTTTCCAGCCTTGCACCACGAGTGGAAGCTGCGCCAATAGTTTTGATTCGTTGCTTTCTCCCCTTGTGTGTCTGCATGTGTTTTTAACACCGTCTCTTTCTTTTGTCTCTCCAATCTATCAGCCTGTTATCCTTTTCCCCCTCCCTCAACCGCAGGCGTTCCGGCGTCCACCCCTAGGTGTGACGAATTACGACTGCTGGTGGAATGTCAAATTTCTGATTAATTAAGTAATTAATAATTATAAATCATCAATAATTATTAAATTAATTATTTACTCATTCAATTGTAGAGAGCATCCAAAGCATCTCATTTTTTGTCCAACGTTAAATGTTCTTACGTTGCTTCATCGACTATCGCATGCCGTAAAGAATTGCGCCGTGTGCGCAGGCGACCTTGAAACGCCCATGGGCGAACGAAGCCTGAAAGCGCTGAGCCCGCGTTCTCGGGAATGACTGGCAGCGACCGGTGGTGGGCAGAGCAGGAAAGGTCCAATAGCGCCGAATATCGCTTCAGTAGAGGTAGACCATACACTTTTGATTACGAGGCCGCGATAGTGGGCAGCGGAGAGAGAATAAACTTTCTTTATTGAGAAAAAAAAATAAAGAGAAGTCTTCGGGGTGGCTTCCCTAGTCTAGGACGCCTTGAGCTCGGGCCGCGTCCACAGCCCTCTCGACCAGCTGACGCTGATCCTCGAGGGTGGAGCTGGCCAAGGCTCTCTCCCAAAGCTCATGGGTGGGATAGAAATTGGGGCGGGGAAACAGGTAGGGGACAAAATGTGACTTCTAGTGGGCAGCAGAACAACCATCGCTCCAAATAGTTCAGAGCGTTTCCACGGATCTCTTGTGGTTGCTGCTACGAGTGCATTTTACAGCTGTACCTCCAGGAACGGCAAAACGCAGAAAGTAAGGATAATCGATGCTGTATACCTTCATTACTACGCAAATAAAACTCATGCGTAAGTTCTTGAATTTGCACGTAAAAAAATTCGTCGGGCACTTCACTCTCCTTACGTGCTTCGAAGACGAAACCCATGTGATACTAATTAACAACTTCTTTATTGATGCACTGTGTTTGCGCCTCATTCCTCGCCCTCTTTTCTTTGTCTTTTGTCACGAAGTACGTCGACCGGCTTTTTTTCTGCTACGTTATGTTTGCATCTCCTTCCTTGTTTTCTATTCTTCATCTAAAAGTAAAAACTGCCGCAGTGAGTCGCTTATGGCTTTGACAGCGGTACGCAGCTGCGGTACTAAAGCGAAGCTTTAATCTGCTCCCTGATGCCGTTGTAAACCAATACGCCCTGCAGGAAAGCCAACTTTCTCTGACGATGATGATGACATAGAGGGTGAAGTAAAGGAAAAAAACATTTCCCGTGGTCGGAATATACCCTGAGGCCCTCCCGTTACGAAGCCGCCATCTATCCGATCGAAGCGCTTGGTCGAAGCGCTTTGGAAAACTCTGACAATAACCACAGTCACGCAATTGTGTGACCAACTGCTGAGCCTTCGGCTTTTGCCTTGCGAGAATTACGTTGTCTTTGAAGGCACTGGGATATAAGCCAGGTGTTCCAGCGCCTGTGTGTGCGGGCTCCTCGTCTCTCACTTCTGTTCCTCCTCCTTTTGTTAATTTGTCCCACCCCCCTTTTTTTTTTCGTGCATACGTGCGTGCGTGTGTGCTTGCGTGCGTGAGTGTGCGCGTGTCTGTGTGTGTGCGTGTGTGTGAAACTAGCAAATAGTATCGGCCAGAAAACTGCCTATATATATATATATATATATATATATATATATATATATATATATATATATATATATATATATATATATGTATCTGTATCATCTCATTCCTTTGCGATTTTTCCGCTTTTTCTGCCGCAGCTGAATAGCATATGATAAATCTCGTCACAGATCTTTCGTTCTTCAGCGTTCGAATCTTTCTACGAAATCGAGATGCCCACTTCAAAGGGAGGTGTTTACCTTCGCAGAACGGTCTCTTTGCGAAGCTTAGAATAACCCCATTTACCTGCCGAGGTGGCTCAGTGGCTAAGGCGTTGCACTGCCGAGCACGATGAGGCGTATTCGGTCCCCGGCCGCTTTTCTGATGTAGGTGAACACCCCCCCCCCCCCCAAAAAAAAAAAAATCCCGTGTGTACGAGATTTCGGTGCAATTTATTTATTTATTTATTTATTGTACCCTCAGGGCATACAGCATTATAGAGGGGAAACTTTAAAGACCCCAGGTCGCCAAAATTAATCCGGAGCTCTCCACTACAGCGCACATCGCCTGCGTTGCATCGGCGCGTGAAGCCCTAGAATCACAATAAATCAGAATAACCCCATTCAGTACGTAAATATCACTCAGGCAATCCGATGGGACTCCAGAGGGCAACAACAACTGTTGCGAACGTTTGCGCTGGCTCGCTGTTTCTTGATGTCCCTTCACTTTGGCACCAAATTTTCTGCCGCATTCTTTTCTTGTTTTAGTATAAAGGAAAGCGTGTTCTGCGGCCTTCGCAATGCGAAGTCACTAGAATACGCAGTCATGCCAAACAAAAAGAATATGAGGTCAGGTCTAAAAAATTATATCGGAGCGAAAGAACATCAACTCTAAAAAATTTCCCATACACAGAAGACATTTCGCCGCAAACTGAAACTCATGCTCATTTCCCGTTACGAAACACGCCCGTTTGGGAAAGCTCACACTCCAGATGCCCCCACCGGTGTTCGCAAAAACGTTGTTCCTCTCACGAAGAGAAGTAAAAGGACTACCAGGACTCTGCTATTTTTGCGAACAAAGTGTTGTTTCTAAAGCAGCACCCCGCCCTCTCCTAGCGCCACAGCTTAGTTCCTCTCCCTTTTCTAGAGAACCGGTAGGCGGATTTGAACAACCGCTTTGGAGGTAATCGAACCATGGCCTTCATCCTCGACTGCTTCCTGGAATTCCTTCGTTTCGGTTCGCTTTATGCCGTTTATTTTTGGCTATTTTATACACGTTCCCAGTGACTATTTTATGACGCTTTTTTTACTCGTTATACCTCAGCTGTTTCTAGCGCTGCAGTATACCCGCGTCGCTTCGTTGGTGGCTGCGAGAGGCGCAACTAATTTTCTGAGAATTCATGGCAAAAATATTCGGAAATTGAATGGATTGTATGAGATGCAGATTCTCCATACGTCCTATCGAGGTATAAGGCTGAATTGTTTAATGCTTTAGGTATAGGCACAAAGCTTATAGTCACTATCTTACACCAAATGCGGCTTGAGAGAAAGCTGTGATGAGAAACAGGAGTGAAGCACTGCTCGGCTACGTAAAGAGCGCGATGATTAACCAAGTTTAACACGAGAAAGCGCAGTGCAGTGATTTATGTAGCGATAAACGTGCACTTTTTAGCATGAACTTTTTTTTTCACGCAAAAACAGTGCCTGACCAGTGATTTCCAAACCTTTGTCGAGGAGCGCAGCTGTAGTTCGGGTGGCTAGTCAGGAAGACATGTCACTTGTGTTTTTCCTTTAATAGTAAGCCACAGTAAATATTCTTCAGGAGATTTCAAAGTAATTGCTAGTAAATGTAGGCTCACGCTTCGCTTAACAAATGTGTTTTTGAGCATCCTTGGAGTGCTATGAAAACACAATTCAACAAAAGAGAAGATATTTTACTAATCTAAAGTAATTATTAACAATCTAGTACACCCCTGAATTGCTCATTATGCTCCCTTCATGTCTCTCAGACGATGAACACCTTACTTAGTTGCCAGTGTCGCTTTTTATGGCTTCACTGGCACTATTATTTGCACTTAAGTTTCTTACACTGTGATACGAATTCTCGCTTGCGTAAATAACAGTTTAAAAAAATCTACGCCTATGTCGGCACTTGGTCACTGTTCGACTGATTTTCATTCATTGTTCTAATGGTTGGAAAAACGCGAGCTGCCGTCGTACACTAAGAATTGAAAAAGGACACCGTAAGCCGCTTTTTGTCAGCTTCAAAGCAAACGATTTCTTCGTGTTAACCAACATTCTCACACCTTGTAAAAATCATTTGTCGAAGTTACATTTAAAAGGAAAAAAAGCTTTCTTAAATTCTTCTAACTAGGGCCCAGTGTGCAGAACAATATAAAAATGGAACTAGGAGGAAAAGCAAAAATTACGCCCACCTCCCCTCGCGGGAACCCTGGTGTGATGCGACGCTGAAGGGGGTTCCGTTGGGTGTTTCCGTTGGGTCGATTAGTCCAATTGCGTGAAATGCGTAGTGAACGTGAACTGCGTTTCAATGACATCGTTGGGTTCCACGCGAGGGGATGCGGGCGTAATTTTGAGCATAATGAGAGACGTTGTTGTTGTCGTTTAGACGGAGGCTTCTTTCCGCGGTCTCCTCTCCTTCGTGTGCGCTGCGCATATAAGCGGAGTGCCGCGCTCCGGCCGGTCTCTCAGTCGACGGTCGCGCGCGCCGTCGAAGGACGGCGCTGCGAAGGAGAGGAGACCACGGAGAGAGAGAGTACTGCACATGCGCACAGCGCGCAGCGCCGCCCACCGGCGGAGTGAGAGTGCGCTGCGCCACGCGATCGCAGATGTTGGGCGAGAGTGTTCGCTATCGGAGAGAGGAGAGGGGCTGAGCGGAGGAGAGACGCAGCTGTGCGGACGCGGACGACGACGACGACGGACGCAGGACAGGGCCGCCGGCAAGAGATGCTCCTCTCAGCGTCGCATCTAAAAAGGTATCATCGCAGTTGTACTCTCTACGGTATTGGCCGAAAGCTATCAGCTTTTTTGCAGGGAATTCGAAAGTAAGGACCCCGCCCCTACGGAGCAGTTGTCAATACTGTGATTTCTTGGAGAGCTGCTGCTGCAAGGAACTACTCATGAATTTCTGATAACAGTATGTCTCCGCTCGTACGGCCACTTTTAACGCTGTCCTGCTTGCTTTCATTCATTGCAGTTTTGCAAGTTACGTGCAACACATGACGAGAAGCTCCTATTAACTGGTTCGCCAAAGTCCTCAAAGTTTGTATCAGAAAGTTGAACGTAATATACACTAAGAGGATATCTCAAGATTGGAAACCGCTGGTGAGATCTTGGTTGCTGTGACAACGAGAATATATAATTATGGTGGTATATACCAGGCTGTCCAACCATAGAAAACAAAAAAAATATCCCTCGCATACCTCCGTCTTCGGGTATATTGCAGGAGATAGTTTACTGTACCTACAACGCTGAACCAACGCAAACATTGAAGCAGTGCTCTTGTCGATAACTGCAAGCCGGGAACGACCTACTAGGAGGTGGTGGTTCTCGTGAAAACAAAAATACCATCAACGGGGTCGCAACTCGTCTACTGCTTGTCCGTGCAGCGGTGTAGGTAGGCACACCATCACATTGTGCTGCAGGTATCAGCTTAACCGTACAGCGTTATCTGAGCGCATGTATGAAACTTTTGGTCTGAGAAGTCGAACGCCCATAGTGTCTTGCATGAACGCTGTACTCACGGTTGTCCGCTTGCCTTTTCTCTGACCATTTCCCCACTGAAGAGAAATCTAACTGATGACCATCTGAAAGGTACTGTAATGCTGTATCCTTCATTATAACTGCACTGTAGTTTCAACATTCGTTATTGAGCTGCCAATTTGGCTCCCTGGCCCCGTCAAGCTGTAGCAACAGCCTTCTTGCAAGGGAGATCCTCGACATTTTATTATGTTGGGAAAAAATGAATTCAGATATTTCAATTTGAAATTTAAAATTTTAATTTATTGGTACGCTGAGCATTTTCGGAACGGGAAGCTGACTTCGTCTAGATTCTTATCTAATTAGATGGTTTGATCAGAAATTTCATTTCTCCTAAATTACTACAACCATTGGGAGCAGTGCTTCCAATAACGCTTAACTTATATGACTCCAAAATTTGCTCCCTCCTTATTTACGGCTTTCACCTAAGCAGGTAATCCACCTTCATTATTAAAAATTAATAAGAAGTACTGCTGCTTTTTTATGTCTTCCAATACTTTTTTAGTCACGTGCCGGTGTTTCGCACCCCGGTTCAAGTCATTTACTGCCTAGAAACAGAAAAAAAAGCTTCCTGTGGCCTGTGTTGAGTATTCCCATTTCGTGCTGAAATTCATCATTTACGAATTACCTACATGTTAGGCACGCAAATCATCGCTTCGTAAGTTATACAAAAGTCATTACATTTTATTAATAGGTCTTTTCCTTTCAAGATTCACTCTGTGGTTTTCAGTCTTTTACCTTACTCTAGTGCTTTTTATAAGCATTCGACTGCTTTAGAATTGGGCCCTTACTTTGGCAAGGTAGGTAAAGTGTTAGCCTGGCATTGATGTACGACCCACTACCTCGTTCCAGAATGAAGTGACTGCTTTTTTTGTGAGGGATCAAGCAGAAAATGCGTAACACCGAATCATTCAACTCGTTCAGCCATCCTTGCTGCTAATACTTTTGAATTTATTCTTCTCTTTATTTTTACTTAGCTGTACAGGGCTTGGGTGTTTCAAAATCAGCCTATCCCGTCTAGCCGCACCATCTTTCTTTTGCCGCTTCTTAATTCTGCGTTGCAGGAAGAGAAGAACAGCTCCTAACAAATTTAAATACGGACGACTCGGCCGACTGCTCCCTCGAGCGTCGTTAATTCGTCGTTTCTGCGGGGTTACGCATTGAGACTCGATCAAGTATTCTTCAAGGAGTCTCCGAAACAGCGTGAAGGAGTTGTTTTCTGTTTCGGAAGATGGAACGCGAACCGGGGGAACAGGGCAATATTGAATTGCAATTGAACAAAAACTCCATAATGGTATTTTTGAGAGGCGATAAAAAGAACATAAGAGGTGGAAGGGGGAGATAGGAACGGGCAGTTACGTGGCAGAGGCGGCTGAAGGCTTATCCTTCGAGGGTATTTCCAGCGAAACAAGCGGATACGCGGTCCATTGTTTTCACTCCCTTGGGGCTTTTGTATAAAACGAAAAATGGCTTAATTGAGGTCCTTCCCCGTAATAGTGATGTATTCCCAAGATATGAAGTCAGTGGGCTCAGAATGCATTGTTGGGTGGTGATGTCACATCTTTTTCACTATGTGATGAGGGATGTTTGTTAAAAATCCCGCTCATCGTTTTGAACATATTTTACGACAAAAATCGTAAAAGTTGTGGGGGGGAATTTTGTGGGTAACATTTGCAAGCAAAACAATTTGGATATTTCACAGAGCTGAAAACGTGTGGGGAAGTCTTTTAAAAGACTTAATTTAACTTAATTCCCATTTACTCCTATTAAGGTTTGTTTTGGAAAAAAGCCTATACAGTTGTTTATACATTCGAATGACTATTTCAAAATATGAACGGGCCGATGATATAAGGACGAATTTATGAAAATATTTTAGCCATTTTCACTCTACAAAGAGTGTAATTTCGTAAAGTCCAGCCATATTGACTATGTAACCCATGATATAATTGTGCTACCGAAATTTCTAGTCACTAGGAACAGCAGTTTGGCTGGTCTTTGATATGATCTGTGAGGCCCTTCCCGTTCGTTAATAGCTTCTTTTTTTAATCTTCACGCTCTACTCGCAGCGTCTCAGGGCGAAATCCTTAAAAATCGTTTTGTATATGTCTATCAGTAACGTTCATGAGAAAAACTTTTTCTATGCATCTCAATCAACCTGTGTACCGAATATATAGTGGGAAATCTGCAAAGACACAACTTCTGCCGAAATACAGTTCAGGCCACGAAAAAAAAAAATTAATGAGTATAACATTACGTAGTTTATTTCTGAATCCCGCGACCACTTGCAGAAGGACAGGATCAGGTTACTAAAGCGCATTTGTTTTGGTACACAGGCTACGAGAGTAGAGGTTATCAGCCGGCAGTTAGGGAAGAGGGCGAAATAACGTTGCAGTGAGCAACGTTGGCGGAATGGGGAAAATTTTCCGAATTTCATGCAGACGGACCTTTCTTTTTAACAAGAAAAAAAATGTTTAGGCCACAAAAATAGGAGGATGAGCACTATCTCGATTAGTGCTGTGGAACCTTGCTATATGGAAGCTTGTCGAGATGCTTGAATAATTCGCAGTGCCTGAGATGTGAATTACAAAACATAAAAAAGACAGAAAAAGTAGCAGGTGGCATAATTGATTGACTTTTAAAATCCGCATGGCACCGAAACGTTTTTAGTCATTACGCTGAAATCTCGTTAGATACAGTCGCTTGCACGAAGGAAATTAAGTTTTTAGATAATCCCTTTTATGTGTGCTCTCCAATATCTCATGAATCGTCGCATTGTTTCAAAAGTTCACACCAGCTCTTAAAAAAATCTTGCATCAGCAATAACAGGGACAAGAAATGAAGATCCAACTGCCAAGCCTCTCTCTTTTTCCCAATCTTAATACCTTGCGTTTACATGCAAAATAAGAACCGTACTAATGAGCGATTCGGTAGCTGTCAGGTTTACAATTTAAAGATTAATTCTTTGTCCTCCTAATCAATTAAAGTACTCAGCACAATTACAGGCAATTTTTGCAGTGTTTCCTAAATATAAAATCCATCAAAAAAGCAATATTCTAGCAGTCATTATATGTTATAAGCCCAGTGAAACGGAAATGAACTTTTAGGAAAACCTTCATTCATGATTTAGTGGAAGCATTGTGCCGTTATGTTGACAAGAAAGACAGTCCGTAATCATGTCTACTTCTGTGTACTGTTAAATATAGCAGGTTGCGCCTGCGCGCCACCTAAACAAAATGCCAGCATCGGCCTCTCTGTAGCAACGGTGATCGAGAATATTTCGCGGGCAAAGCCTCCTGACTTTTGTGTATTCTCTTTCCTATATCTTAGTTTTGGCACGTGCTCTGCAAAACAGCGGCCATACGCACCACTTGGGCTCCCTTTAACAGTTGACGAGACTTTATATCACCGGAGGCATGCGCGTGCATCATGTCCACATAGTGTTGCGGAAAAATTACATGGCAGAGAAATACGTCTTATGGTCCAAACGCTGGTACAGAAGTAATTTCAGACAGCTTTAAAAAGTAGTACTCTAACAAAAAAAAGTAAGAATGTTTATAGCCATGCAGAGCAAGCTTATTCGTAAACGTCACCTGACGGAGAGTGCGGCGTACGAAACCGGAATATACAGGCAGTCCGGCGAATGAAAGGATCAGACTCGCAGCCACTCTTAGCGACTCGCGTTCACTGGAGACAAAAGTTGGACAAATTACCCATTGGTAATGAGGAAGATATGAAATGCTATAAACGCACCGTAGCAGATGGTGCCGTATCGGACTTTCTTCACGCTGAAAGACGGCGCAAGTGGGCAGATTGTTGGCGAAGCATCACCTGCAAGGCGTGTGGTGGTTCAATAGCAGCCTACATTGGAGGCAGGCTAAAGAACGAATTCCTGGGTTGCTGCAAACACTCGAATTTATTCTTCTATGCCGTCCACTATCTCTTTTTAGGTAACAATATTGAAGATTTCGTGAAAGTTTTACTTATAATTATTATAATGGCGTACTTGGAGATAATTGGTCGTAGAGGACTTAGGCAAAACCAAAAACGGGGCTGGAAAATACCCACACTAACGAAAAGCGGCATCAGAATGCTACGCATTAGTAGATAATTCTCTGAATTTCTGCAGTATTCTGTCTCAGAAATTTGTTCGTAAATTAGATATAATAGGCGTAAATGGAATGCTACAGGTACCGGGATAACGTAGCCTGAGGAGTTGCATGGCGAAAAAATTACGGAATTATGGTTTATTTTAAAATAATAGTCCGTTTGTTCGATATGACGCTATGAGCCCATATTTTCAAAAGTATGTTGCGCGCCTTTTGTTCCGTTACGCTTACTTTTTTTTAGGCACATTGCTCCTCTACATCAGTGTCCGGACGGCGTTTTCAAGCTTCGCAGTCACCGTAGCGGAGAAAGATGCCCGGAGGTCGTCTTTGGTAAGCTTCTGTACCGAAGGCGGCCCAGTATGCTATACTTTGAGAACGAAGAAACGTAAAACTTCAATGAAAATGGTAATAGCCTGAGCAGTTAGGCCGCTAATTAAACATCTCTGACATAATCATAACTCATGTTTTGATTCCCTGCCGGGATAGCTTTGTGGTGAACGTCCGCGTGCGTGTTTGTGGGTGTTTTTGTTTTCATTGACTGTGTATGTTTCCGAGTTTCACGCAAAGGAGAGAGAAGCATATAGTAATCTAGAGTCAAGGTATGGTACTGACGAAAAGGTATAGTTGCAGAGCCGCTCACAGAAACATATTTCTAGAAATAATTACGAAATTTGGATACCTTGCATTCCGAAAACTGTTGCGGCTGGAAATGACGGAAGCGTGACGACTCAGCAGCATTCGCTTACTGATTAATTATATGCTTGGAGTGGTGTCAGCGGAAGCTATAACTACAGAAGAAGACGCTCGGATACGCGTGGCCAGGTTATATAGCCAACGTACAAGTACGTAGCCACCTGCACGCAGATAGGCTGCATGGTAGCCGCACGCTCTGATTAATTCATGATATAGCGCCGCGCCCGCGTGGTGCTGTAAGCCACAATACGTTAAGCATTCAGCTCTAACAATGGTTGTCCTAAATATCAAAACGATGACCTTAAAGATGACATCCGGCTAAATTTATACAACAATAATTTGCGGCCTTCGGCCTTCGTATTCCTCTGCGTAACTAAAGCATAGGGCCGTATCGAAATTCGTATAAAAAAACGCGACCGCCCGTCGATATTGCTTGAACAGATTGGTCCCAATTCTTTCTAGCTAGAGTGATTTTAGATTAGGCAGTGGAAGGAAAGTAGTCAAGCACACAGCTACAGGTATTTGAGCTGAGTGCGTTGAGCACAAGGCTATATCATAAAAGTTTGTTATTTATCCGGTTACACTTCGATACGAAGAAAATTTTTTACCATGCAAGAACTTCCAAGAGAGAACAGCGACGGGGTTTGTAATAAAGCACGCGGGGCCATTTGACACACAGGTGTGTAACTATTCCGTGCGCGGAGAGATGACGGTTTCTGTGCAAAAGTGGCGGCTTTTCTGCAATTGAACACGCCGCTGTCGTCTGGATTCTTTTCAAACGTCGCTATTGCGTAAATATACATCCACCGACTTGTTTAGTTGTGGCGTTGAAAACATCTGGCGTTGCAAATTTCCCGCAGTTGCATTACACGCTTCCCGTGGGAGCACGGGCAATTGGGGTAGTTTGAGGATCAAGATTAGCATTTGTTGTACCACGCATAAAGCGGCAAAACAATTCGTCTCGCCGTAGTCTTCTTGTCGTGGTGACTACGCATAACACATTCGCACTACCACGTCGCATTTCTGAAAATGACCATTAACACAAAATACCAGTTTGGTTAATTCGCAAGACTGCTTTGGCGAGGTAACCATTAAGACAATTGTATTGCAAACTTCAGACAAATAATGAAGACATTAACAGAAACAGATTGAGCAGTGGCGGTTCCCCAGCCACTTTGCTTCGATTTCTGTGTGACGCCACAGAATGTTTTTGCGATAGGCGGCCGCTGACGTAAGCCACCGCCAAGACACAAAACTGGGTGATTGTACTGTGTCCTCCAGTTCTGTTTGATCGAATCGATTAAATGATAACGTGCAGTTGATATATTGATATGAATGTTTTAGTTCTGGACCATACTACGCCAGTGCGACCCAAGTACGTCACGGCTGCACGAAATTTGACTTTTACAGTATTTCATGCATTTTTTTCTTGAAAAAAAAAAGTTTTAATGGCCGGAACAGAGCTCAATGATTTACGAAAAGCTAGTTCTTTCTATTTGAAGGAAGTTGTAGTTTGCCTTCATGACATCTCCACGCTTGTAAGGGAGCCGGGGAGCACAGGATAAGCATGAGGTTCTGCAACCGCCCTGTATCCTACTATTAACCTTAGAACAACAAAATAACTGATCGTCCTGACACCAAAATCACATTGCGACGACAATGCACAAACAATTGTTGGTGACGTTTTGGGAAAGCATTTTAATCCAGATATAAAAGATACCGAAATAATTCCGCCCGCTTACAAAATGATCCGCAACGACCGCGATGCTCGCGGTGGCGGGGTGGCAATTATCCATAAACAGGGAATGCAACCCATACTCATGAAAGATTGTCCCGGCACAGAAAGTGTTTGGTGTAAAATAATGTCTGCTGGAATAACTTACGTTATTGGTGCTGTCTATAGACCCCCAAATGCTCCTGTTACCTTTTTGGAAGCCTTACAAGAATACATTTTTAACAACGTCCCCTCAAACGCACGCGTAATCCTGGGAGGAGATTTTAACTTGCCCGGGATATGTTGGGATACTCTCAAAACAGGTTCCGTAGATGTTAAGCACAGCGAGATGTTGTTGGATATTGCCTTTAATAATGACTTCATTCAAGTTGTAAATGAAACTACCAGGATTGGTCCAACAAGAAATTCAATCTTAGATTTGGTATTTGTGAATAGGAAAATAGAGGAATACACCGTAACGGTTCACGAAGGCCTCTCTGATCATAAAATGGTACTGCTTTGTATTAAGAAGTTCATTTTACCCAGCCATGTTAAAAGAAAGGTAATCACGGTAAATGATTTTAGCCAAGCTGATGATGTTAGCATTTTGGACCATCTAGAAATATCTCTGGATTCGTTTCACGTGGGAATGAACGTCAATCAATTGTGGTGTACATTTAAAGGTATAGTTCATTACTGCTTGGATACGTTTGTACCGCAAAGAAAGAAAACTGTGAGGAAACACAATCCTTGGATGACTCGGGAAATTATTCAGCTCAAACGCAAAATTAGGTGCAAGAAGCGGTATGCAGTACAAAATCAAAGCGAGATATCGTCTCTTTCGTCAACATTAAAGCTCAAGCTGTCAGCTGCGAAGGAAAACTATTATTCAAACACGCTTTCCGAATTTATGAAAGTTTCACCCATACGGTTTTGGCGTCACCTTGCCGAGCCTAAAGAGAATGTGCAGTATCTTGATGCTGATGGAAACATTGTTACTGACAGTGCGCAGATTGCTAATATGTACAACGACTACTTTCATTCTGTGTTCTCGGCCCCAGAAGTTCCAAAAACGAATCTCGATACATGTAGCTTGTCTGCGTTATGCACCATGCCGGACGTTGTTATTTCAGAGGAAGGCATTCTCTCGATTCTTCTCGAGATGGATACAAAAAAATCTATTGGCCCCGATTGTATACCGAGTGAATTCCTGAAGCGTTACGCAGAGTGGGTTGCGAAGTACCTATCGGTTATTTTCAAAGCATCCCTAGAGCAAAATGCATTACCCAGTGACTGGTTAACTGCCAAGGTAGTTCCTGTTCATAAGTCTGGAGCAAAATGCAGCGTCGACAATTACAGACCAATCTCAATTACATGCATATGCTGTAAAATACTGGAACATGTCGTTTCAAAATGCCTGTACAAGTACCTTGAGGATTCGAATATTCTGGTCCCTAGCCAACATGGTTTTCGGCGGAATCTATCAACTATTACTCAGCTAGTAGAAACCACCCACGATTTCGCACAATCTCTAAATGAAAAGGGTCAAATTGATGCAGTTTGCCTTGATATGTCAAAGGCTTTTGATCGGGTTCCCCACGCGCAGCTTATAGAAAAACTAGTACGCCTCGGTGTAAATAAGAAGTTGATAGAGTGGCTTAAATCGTACCTTTCTAACAGGACACAATTTGTTGAAATTAATGGTGTGAAATCCCGTATTTTAAGTGTGACTTCTGGTGTGCCCCAGGGCTCCGTGCTCGGCCCGGTGCTCTTCTTGTGCTATATGAACGACATTGCAGAAACAGTTTCACCTAATATTAAGCTTCGCCTGTTCGCAGACGATTGCCTTATATATTCAAGAATAACTCATCGTAAAGATCAGCTCGCTTTAAACGCTGCACTGAATAATCTGGGCGACTGGTGCAATAAATGTAAAATGAAAGTTAACTATTGCAAAACCTCGTACATGACAGTCACAAAAAACGTAAAAAATGTGTTGGCGTTTTCCTACCGATTAGACGGGCATGAGCTAGAGCGAGTAACGCATTTTAAATACTTGGGGGTCACCCTATCTCAAGACGTAAGTTGGAAAACTCACATTGATCATTTGTGCAGCGTTGCAGAAAAGACGCTGTGGTTTTTAAGAAGAAAATTAAAACTGGCATCAACCAAAGCAAAGCTTACGGCATATTTGACGCTTGTGCGGCCTACGCTAGAATATGCGAGTATTATATGGGATCCGTATAGGAAATACCAGATTGATAAGATAGAAAAAATACAAAGGCGAGCAGCTAGGTTTATTCTGTCGAGATTTAGAAGCACTGATTCGGTTAGTGACATGCTAAGCCATCTTAACCTACGTAGCCTTTCAGACCGACGGAGAATAGCTAGGTTGAAGTTTCTTTTTATGCTAAAAAACAATTCCCTAAACTTAGACACTAGTCCGTATTTAAAACCTAGGAACACTCGCACAGTCAGGGGTAGCCATGCGGGCCAGTTTCTCGCAATTAATGCCAGGGTTGACAGTTTTAAATATTCGTTCCTACCGAGAACAATAGAAGACTGGAATGCACTTCCACAGGCTGCAATTTCCGCAGTCACGGTTAATCAGTTTGAGTCGTACCTGCTTCGTCATTAGTCACTTATAACTGATTGATAGCTGCTGTAACGTTTTATTCGTGTGTTCTTGCATTTCCGTGTGCTTCTGTCTTGCGCAAGCGCTGTACACATGTTTCTTGGTGTAGTTCTTGCGCATTCCATTGCAGAACACTTGCTGCGCCGCTTGTATGCGGGGATGTTGCTTGGCCGATGAGACCCCGTTGTTGAACACGAGTTGCTTGTTTTCATTGTCGCTATAACTTGCCACTGCGTGCAAATGGTATCTGTGCTCAAATTTGGTCTTGGTTTTGTGTATAAAAATGCGTCTTTGTATCGGGCTGAGAAGCTTTGTTAGTGTTGTTTGTTTTGTTGTCTACCACCCTGTAACGGCCCCATTGGGGCTTACAGTATCGTTAAATAAATAGTAATAAAATAAAATTACAACCATCAAGAACCTGCGACCAAACATCCGAAGAAAACGAATAAAAGATGGAAGGAAAACATTGTCCATCTTCCGTAATCACTCTTCCGGAGGCCGGCAAGGTCCCAACTGTTCGTGTGTAGGTGGCAGGAGTGGTGTTTTTTATTTAAGGCTACGCCGCACAAAAACTGCCCGCAGGAGTCGCAATCACAGACACAAGCACCGGAAAAAGCGTCCATGCTTCGTTGAGCACAACTTTCGTTACCTACCGTGTTTAGTTTTTTTTTCCGAGGAGTCCCCTTGTGTCTTACAGTCAGCACTCGCGTCCCGGTCGAGTAAGTTTCTCCAAGAGCCACAGGGAGGCTTATTCCAGATGGTGTTGTTCTTTTTCTCCGCTCTTTCGGCTCTTTCCTGCACAGATGTGAACGGAAGCGAAGAGCGGCTGAACGAAGACGACAGTCCGTCCGTGGCCGTAAGATGGAAAGGTTGGAACGAGGCCGACCTGGAAAGCGAAGTATGTCATACTGTTTTTTTTCTTTCTCTTTTTCTTCGAAGCTCTGTTCGCCGTGTTATCGCGAAATGCTTATGTTACTTCGCTACGTAACGTGGGCGAAGTACAGGGTTTCCCTAGGGGGGGGGGGGGGGGGGGAGAGAGGGAGTTTAGGGGCCTCAGATTTGCTCCACCTAAATACTTCTAGCGCCAACATTCCGAACTCCGAGGGGGAAACGTGTATGACTAGACGCGCCTTTCGAATCAACGTCCACTGTTTGGGGAAGCATACTATACGGGATTTACTCTAAGTTTCGCGGGTTACCGTCTCGACGAAAGATTTTGATTGATTGTAGAGCTTAAAGGGACCCTGCAACACTCTTCGTGCACTGCAAGCAAACCTGCGGAAGTCTAATCTAAACCTACGTTTAGATTAGACTTCCAGGAACACCCGAGCCAAATATTACACGTGCACGTGAAGCGGTAAGCGCGCAAATCGCCGTGAAAGACGCGGAAAAACCAACCGCTCTCTCTTCAATTCTCCTCATTATGCACCCCTGGCATGGCCTCTGCGACGTTAATCGGGTCATGGCTGTCCTGGCTGCCCTATTGGCTGTCGCCAGGCAACTTCGCGGCTAAATTCTGCCATTTCCTGAGACGATCAGCCGTCGTCGGCGCTGTGTAGGAACCTCTTCTATGTCTAAACCTGTCCGCATGCTTTTGGTGTTTCTTTTGTTTTGAGTGCGTGCGGAGTTTGATTGACGAACTAAATATTCCACTTTCAACGAGCCCACTCGACAACAAACGTTTATTGCTCCAAAAACGCCCTACCAGCCTGAGTGCTTGCTTGCGAGCAGGCCATCATGCCTGCATTTTTTATGGCACCAGACCGGAAATAGACCCGTCTACGTTGCGGGGAAAAGGACGAAACTCCCCGGCCTGTAACATATCGAAGGCCGCTGAACAGAATGCCGCGCGCCGCGCCCCTCTCCGGGAGAGAGCGCGCAGCTTTCGTCGCGTTGTCCGCGGTTGAGTTGAGAGGGAACATTTATGCGCGAGTTTTTATTGCGCGTAGTTTCGGTGATAGTGAACGGATTTTCCTAATTCTTGCGGGAGGACATTGCTGGGACAATGGACTTTACCCCAAAGTACATTCCGAGTAGTCGATCGTAAGTGTTGCAGGATCCCTTTAACTCGCCGACGCAACGCAGGCGATGAGGCGCGCCGTAGTGAAGGGCTCCGGAATAATTTTAACCACCTGGGGATCTTTGACGTACGTCGAAATCTCGTACACACCGGCGTTTTTGCTTTTCGCCTCCATAGGAGAAGCAGCTGCCATAGCCGGGAATCGAACCCGCGTCTTCGTGCTCAGCAGCACAACGGCTTAGCGACTCTCGAGTAATGAAGGACTAGAGTAACATTATCCCAAATGTGGGTCCGCTTTCATATCTCCATGAGCTGGTTGATGCTTTTAAGGGCAATAGCAGGAACTAAACCGACGGAAAGAGACTTGTCTTCGACAGGGCTAGTCCCTTTGCTGAAACGTTGGCAGCAATCATGGTTTCTACCTTGTTATATATATTGTCACGAGAAGACGATGAAGAGGGCAACACAGCGTGGCTCGGTAATCCCAGCCTACGACGACGAAGAAGATCTGTCTGTGCGCTCTGCCGGCGCGGGCTCTGGCTTGGCCGCCAAGTAAATAATCTGTAAATAGACCGTTCGACTGTCTCATCGTTCATGTCATCTGTCCTGCCGCCACGTTACATTTTGGTGGAGGTGCGGGTCCCTCCCCGTGCTGGCCGCAGCTGCACACCTCATCGGCATCGTGGCAATCTTCGAGGAGGCGTGACCCACGTCGGCAGCCCCAGCCCCGCCGCTACCAGCACTCGACGACGTTCCCCCCGCCCCTTATCCCCAGCCCGTGACCAGCCGATTCAGAACCGCCAAGACCCGATGACGTGACCAGACGACGATGACGTGTCCCCAGCCCAGTAGTCGGACGTGGTTCGGGATACCTTCGACGTTTCGTCGGTGCCTTGACGAGGTCGTGCCGCGGAACCAGGCAGCCCCTACAGCATCATCATCCTATGTGGCGGCAAGGGCTTCATTGTACATTGTCATCTCATCTTTCGTCCTCCCCACATCGCGCAATACGGCGCCGTCCCGGGGTCGCTTTCAACCGGGGGGCCATGTCACGAGAAGACGATGAAGAGGGCAACACAGCGTGGCTCGGTAATCCCAGCCTACGACGACGAAGAAGATGCGTCTGTGCGCTCTGCCTGCGCGGGCTCTGGCTTGGCCGCCAGCTAAATAATCTGTATAATCTGTAAATAGACCGTTCGACTGTCTCATCGTTCATGTCGTCTGTCCTGCCGGCACGTTACATTATATATATATATATATATATATATATATATATATATATATATATATATATATATATATATATATATATATATATATATATATATATATATATATATATATATATATATATATATATATAAATAAAGAGAGAGAGATAGAATGCAACCAAATATACCACAAGCCGACCCTGGCAAACCTGACTGCACCCTTGCTACCACTGCGGCGCAAGCCCTTTGCATCGAGCATACAACGTCTCATTAATCCACAACTATGAGACTGTAAAGAACCACTTAGGCCTAATGTAGCCAAAAAAAATTTCCTAATTCCCTCGGCACAAATAATGGGGCCTTGACTATCGAGATGAGCGTAATACTAAGATCGTCAACGAAGGCAGAGAATCCCCCTCGTGGGAGAGCCTAAAAGTCATTGCACATTAATTCAGTCACACATCACTGTACACGCGTGCTTTCGTTTTCTTTGAAAAAATTCTCCCCTTTCAGAAAAAGAAACACATTTTACACCTTGACCTTTTTTAGCAGGATTTTTTTTTTTACCGCACCGAATAGGGCTTAATCAAAACAAACTGACCTAAACTCTCTAACAATCAAAAGAAGCATTGTGTTGCGAGAATACAAATATAATTGCCCCACCGCTTTGACCTTATTATATATTGTGCGACGCAGTACAAAAGTCGAGCTAAGACTAAGGAGAAGAAAAGGAGGCGGAAGAATGCGAAAGTAGTGAACGGAAAGTAAAAATGGGCAAAGAAGCGGAAGCACGTTGGCGTCCTCGGCAATGTCGCGTATACAAACAGGTGCTGCGATTTGCGCACACAATAGGTGCGAGAATGCAAAGTCAAAATAGAACACTGTCAGGAGCATACATAGGAAGCTCAGCAAAAAGAAACTCATCAGTGAGAAACTTCAAGGAAGAGCGCAATTCAAAGGAACAAAAACCTCCGTTTTGAGCTTCAAGCCTACGAAAAACGTGCAAACAAAACAACAAAGCTCCGCCATTGGTCAGCAGCACGGCAAATGCGGAAGGGGTTTCGGCCCAATGGAGACTAATGGCATCGTGACCATTTAGTGAAAGAGTGCACTCAGCGCATTCGGAAGAACAAAGCGACCTCTTCGCCTGTAGGTACAAACGCGAATGGAGCGAGAGCTGAGCGCTGCTTAACAGATAGATTGGTCTCCTAAGCGTAGAGGCAGAAGAAAGAAGACGGGTGCTTACGACCGAGACGAAGATTGGATGGAAGGCGAGGTGCAGCGAAAACAAGCATGCGAGAAAAAGAGAATAAAAAAAAAAGAATTTAGTCATAAATAAATGCCCAAGACCTTTGGTCTACATGACGAAGCGAAATGTGGATCTGGACCCGGGAAGAGTGCAGAGGCTAGAAAGCAGGAACTTTGTCTGGATGCCACAAGGGATCGCAATTGATTGCGGCTGCCTTGCGTCCTGCGTTTTCTTGAGGGTGCAAGTGGATGCAGCGGAAGGTGAAACAAGTGTAAAAAGGTAGCGTAGGCGGAAGATAACGAGAAAAAAGGATAGGCGAGCATTGCCCCTTCGCCGAAACTGGCTTGTCCCGAATTGCGGCCAGTTTCCGGTAACATCCGCTTAAATTAAGCATAGCGGTGGAGAGTAACGAGAAATGGACAGCGACGTCTGCCATGTTGATGGCAAATAAAAGAGGCGTTCTCGTGAGCACCTTAGGTAGGAAATAAAGAGGAATGTAAATTCGCCACTTACTTCCGTCCAAATTTCTTTTGTCTACTTTCGTAGCCTTGTTTACTGCAGATTTAAATATGTTTGCGACCATGCTATGAACCGTTAGAGCTGCGTCAGATACTTTTATGCATATGTAAGTTCAGAGCATGAATTAAACGTCTTAAAAAGGCTGCCAACTTTCGTAACGAAATCCACCTGCAAGTCAATTTCTTTTATATTGATCGTACACCATCAGCACCTTTTAAACAGCACCAGGTTAAAGTGAAGCAGAACTTATCTTGTCATCGCAAGAAAGGATATCACTTCCGTATTGTGTGCCCTCACGTTGAAAGAGATGTTTAGTGGATTCTGTACTATCTGTCTTTTCGGGGGGCGGAAAATTGTCGATTCCATTGCCACTCTGAGGTCACACCCTTATTGTCATTGTATACCATCCGATTAGGTGAACAATTCAAAGGTGTCACCAGGTTTCGACAGGCTTATGTTATCAGAAAGGCGTACGAGGCCGCTTAGTGGCAGGCGGTAGCTCGTTTTCTTTTTTTATGAGTAATTGGGGTTAACTGTTTATAAGGTACTTCGTACACGTTGAACGTCCTCTTATTGCGAGGGAATATGTTATGGTCGACAAGCTGGTCTACCATTTGTGGAAATTATGTGGACGATGGCTGATCTACTTTACAGCAAAGCTGTACACCTCTACTTCAGAACGTTTTCATCGCCGTGGCAAAGACAATTTCCTTTGGCAAAAACGCAAAGGTGTTAAGTCCCAAGACGCCCAGCGCATGCGTCAGGCTAATCAGGCATACAGCATAGAGCTCAGAATGTTTCAGGAAACCACAAGACAAGCATCTAAACCGTATTATGGATTATAAGGAGCCTATGAACAATGGGACCCCCCACCATATGTTCGTGGTAAAAATTGTGTTTGCGGATTATCTTTGAAGGCTAGGCAGTACTAGTGTCACTAAATAGAGCAGTTCCTTCCCCAGACGCCAAGCGTACGCGTCAGGCTAGGCACGACGCAGCATTTGCCGCATATTTGGACACACTTCAGCTGCTGATATGCTTTTACACGCCTTATTTTTTGTTCACATTAGGAACAACGTCAGTCGCGCGCAGCCTCAGAGCAGGGAGGTTAAGGTAAGCCCAACAGAGTTGACCAACCAAAACGCATAAACAATAAAATGGCGGAGCCCACGAACCGTCGCAGGATAAGCAAATGTCAGGTGATGCGAACTGACCAATAATCATGGCGGCGGCAACGAACAGTAGAAGAAAAGAGTGGCGAAACTCTGTACCCTTATCTACTGACGCTAACCGAGCGCAAGCAACGAGTCCTCCGAGACGACCAGAAACAATTCATCCCTCCTCCATCACCATTTGTAGTGGTTTACAGCAGCCTTGCTCGGCATCTGCTTTCGCTAGGCGCGATGGTGACCATTTTTTATGAAAATAAATCCCCCAGACAGATAAAGTTTTATGAATATAACGGACCAGGTCTTCCCTTTTAAGAACATAGTTTGGATACGCTGTGCTGCTTAGGAAGTACAGAAGAACGACGTTTAGGCCGGCGCTGCTGTGTGAAGCGCTCGTTCTGCTTTAGGGTCGTAGCTGGTAGGTGGTTCCCTGTGTTTTAGATAGCAGGAACCTTCATTAGTTTTCTTTAAAAAAGAGCGGTAAAACAGGACAGAGTCAAGTTTTTTTCCTGCATTCCAGAATACTAAATCGAGAGAAGTAAAAACTATCAGTGATTTTTTAGGGCGGTTTCCCCTTGACTAGTAGAAGTGTGTTTGTTTGGACTGACAATAGCCCTCATTTCGCCTATATAAAAACCGGTATGGTGGCATGGTAAAATTTTAGTGCGTTTTGGCATAAAATGTCAATTTGATTCCGTTTTTGCACAACGCCATAATTTCACCCCTTGCCTCTAGGGAAAGCAGCAGTAACGCTGCTTTGAGGGGTCAGGCACTTTATATGTGCAGGTTTCTGATATCGAGTGTGAACGTATGCGGGATTTAAGTAAATCCTATGGGGTCCCCAGTAAGGCATAAGTGGGAATCTGTTAACACACATTAAAAATAGGTTACCACGAATTTAATTATAAATTGTGTAGTGCATATCCATTTCCGTGCTCAACAGCGAAACCATGTCGGGGAAAACTTAGTGCAAGCACATTCGGTGTGAGCTATGAATCACATGAAATGGCGAAATAAAATCACAATGATGAGTATTTACAACATCTCGTGCCTCGTGTGCGAAGTTCTTTGTATTGAAACGCACTTGGTTTTAGGCACACCTCTGTAGAGGAGTCGCAACTTCTACACAGAATTACTTTAACTAGTTGCAACTTCTTTTCAAGCGAAATATATAGTGAACTTTTGACTAGTTAGCATAGTAAGTGCGGGAAGGCCTAACATAAATTACCCGTAGAGAAAACACTCACAAAATAAGCAAAAACAAAATCGGCGCTTTTGTATTCAGCGCTTGTAAGGTATTTTTCGCATTCAACGGAAGAGCAAGTGCTAGAAACTACATATGTCATGACGAAACAGGCCCGCGTTTCTTGTCTGTTACTCTTCCTTCCTCCCGATTTCAGGCGACGTGCTGTGGACCCTCTCAGGGAAGAGCTATCTCTCGCCCGGTGCCCAAGCTGCCCACATCCATTTGCCGTATTGAGAATGCTGACGGCGTAGTGTCCTTCCTGCTGGCCTCTGAATGCAATTTCCGGCGCACCATCCGCACTACGCAGCGATCGATGCAGCCAAGATACGCGTGTCTATGAATTGGGAGCACACCACGTCTTTGCCTCCCTGTAGAAGTCAGACGTTAGTGCATGCGTTTGGCTGTTAAACACCCGAATGCGTCAATTCTGTTTTGACTTCAATATTTCTTTACACATGTTGGGTTGACATATTTCAAAGCAGTGGGAGGCACCGAACTCAGGAAAAACAGTTAAAAGCAGGACATTTCGCAAGACTAATCCAGTACGCCGTTGAAGCCGTGATGATAGGGACAGCTACTTGTATAACCCTGAAGATGCAAAAATCCCATAAGCAAGCAAACCTTGAGCCCAGCTCACATATGTTCATTCAAGTTGGGTGGTCACCTAGCTAGTGGCATGGAATACAACCAGGGCAAAATTATTCGCAGAACGACGGAGAGAACAGACAACACGCACGACATGCGCACGAGAGGCAATGTGCTTCAAGGACGCCAGTTTTGATTCCACTACTAGAGATGCAGCTATCGCCCGCCATAGCCTTACCCGGTCTGGCGGCACAATCGTCCCTTTCAAAAACGCCTTAATTTGCGCAGCCCTGGAAGAATTCTCTATAGCCGCCACCGTCGAATACGCTGTCAAAGTCGAACCCCCTGATACCCCAATTTTTCTGTTTAGTGACTCAGTGTGCCCTTCGCGCCAATTTTCCCACCAGGATAACGCTGGTATGGGTCCCCGGCCACGCCAACTTGGACGGCAATTCTCGAGCACACGCGCTTACCCGATAACTCTCCAGGGGTCTGTCCATGTTGTGGCCAAATGTGTACCACCCTGGGGAACTCAATATATTTTAGAACATCAGGCACGGCAGCAGCATCTCTGAGCGCTGCGTACAAGTAAGCAGTGTTTCCCCATCTTCTACCCAACCCTTAGTCATAAAACCGCATCTGTGGTCCGCAAAGCACAAACGTTTTCTCTTCTCACTCCGGCCCATATCCACAACATACATGGTATCCTCTAGCGCCCCACTTGCCCTACACCCAACCGCCTTTCCTACCCATCAGTACGACACCTTTAGTGAGAGTGCCATCCACGAGACCTGCCGCCACACTTGCGTTCCCGCGTCGTGTTCTGTGCAGACTGACAGGATCCGGGTCCTCGCGTGGACATGAAGTCGTCTCAAGACCTCCTTGCGGCCCACTGCTCGTGTCAGGGAGGAATTCTAGGGACTGACCGTCTCCTAATGAAGAGACTGGCAGGACGGCTTGGGCTAGGGATGTTTAGGCAAAAAAGTTCTCTCTCTGTTTCTTTTTCTCTCTCCACGCCACATTCTAGAATACAGGACATGCGCTAGTTCATCAAGCTACCTTAGCCTCCTCTAGTGAACACTTCTTGCGATGTAGTCAACGTCGGAAGGTGTCGTCGCCTGTGCGGTTGAGCGTACAGAACCAATTGCAGAACATTCCCGCAAGCATAATGCCGATAGATTGCTTCGGCAGAAGAATTTAGTTAGTTGAAGCTTTTATTTGAAAGGAAGGCCATAGGCAATGAAGGGGTGGTTGGGATTGGGATGGGAGGGGGCACAAAAAAAAGTGACAAATAGTCGAAGTCTAATGGTAAGTTGGCAGTCTTCAAACATTAAACGCTGATTCCAAGTGATAAAACGACATTTTATCACTGCTTCACTATACCTCTTATCCTCATTCACGAAAACCGGTCAAGTAAACGAAGGTCTGTTGCGGGGACCTGAAGACCTGAACGAAGGATTTGGAAAACAAACGTCTCAATATGTGTGCTATTGGCACGCCGTCCCCATAAAAGTTGCTTGCAGTTCAAAACATCCACTTGGACCGCAAGCCTGCACATCTTATCATTAGGATATGCATTATGAGCACATGGGTTACCAATAAGGCCTAATTTTTAAAATGAAAATTATTTACACCTCACGCTCAACAAATGCTCATTTGAACATGAATCGGGGTTTATTACTTATCAACAGGCACCAGTTTCAATATCACTGGTTTCAAGGAGAATATAAATATTTCTCAAACGTTTGCCGTTGTGCTCCCATTTAGGCCATTTCTGCGTTCGCAACACCCTCTATTTGTCAGCGTTCCAAGCGCCTCCTTGTCTAGTTTTATCGGGCTCCTCGGAACAGAGATTCGATTTTGCGTAGTAATAGTAAAGAATTTTCGCAGTAATAGCTTGGGCAATAAGCTCTCTAACTGGCGCAGAAGGGCGCACAAAGCTCCAGAGTAGAAGCGCTGTTTTGTTCGTTGTTTTACACAAAGGGCGAATCTAATCCTCACATGCATTTAGCCACCACGGAATATTTTTGGTAGGCTTGCGCCTGGGGAAGAAGAGGTAACCCAATTAGGCGCGTGCACCTTCAGCCCACTTCTGACGTATAATTTTTCCATGGTTACTAGTTCTCGGAAAAGGTAATTTGAGATTATTTATTGTTTCACCAATAAGGTGAAGATGAAAGAGAAAATCCTTCACTGTTTTGTATAGTCAGAACATCAACATGGGCGCATTCACGCATTTGAATTTAAGCCCAAAATATCGCGCTGACCGTGGCGTAGGTAATTGACTCTTACTTGTCAGGGTGAAGTTCAAAATGCACATTGCACTTTTATTGTCCAATGTTGGCACTGGTGTAGGAAACAGATTTTGCGAACGTGCAATCTCTCGCATTGCCGTACTGGAATTTACGCTAATAAGGCGGTATATTTGCCGGTACGTGATCACTTTGACTGTACGTAACAAGACTATTCCCACCCATATACGGACGGTTCCGCAGACAGAGGACTGGCAACAAATGTAGAGGATTTTGAGATTCCCACGTGGAATATTCAATGGCTCCTCTTCTGTAACGTGTTACTTTATCTACAACAGCAGGGAGTGTGTGCGTCCACAGAGATGGCTGTGAAGCAACTTAAGTACTTTCGATCCCTTCTAGCTGTCATAATCGCGTACTTCAAGACAGGCGTTAAAGCATTTGAAGCATAAAGACAAGAGTGAGAGCGAGAGCGCGTGCCAGCGCTCTTTGCGGCTCATCCATCAACCGTAAGAAGACGGTTTAATGCGTACTTTGAGTCGGTTTCCTCCAGAGGCAGAAACCCTAGGCACTGAAGCCGTCTAAAGGCACTCTCCTCAAGCACTATCACTCAATAGTTCGATCAAAGGATGCCACTTGGGCGGTGCACTTTAAAGGAAAATGTACTCTACACTTATGCTATTTTTGTGTTTCACCAATAATGTCTGACAAAAAGATTGAAGTCAGCAGATGCTTTAAGGTCGCTCGAGTGTCTGACCACATAAAGCAGGCGCATACAGAGTTCAGAGGCCTAAACTTTATTCATTGCTATCAGCCTGCAGTTTTCTAAGTGCGGCCGGGATTTCATGATAAGTGGGGCAGATTGCCTGGTGGTGGTGGAGATGTGCTTTTTGTGAGTACACTGTAATCTAGAGCCATTCCGGAGGCCTCGATGGGTATACATAGCAGGGGCATAACAACTTTAGGCGAGACATTGAGCACCTTCTCATTATATTTTTAGAGGGCAAGAACCTGGGTACATAATTAATGTGCCGTGTATATTTTTGAAAACATGATGCACGTGAGGAGAAATTGCCGGTATGCATTCGAAGGGCTAAATACGCCTGTATTTTAACAACCCGCTTCTTCATTCCCACCCCGATATAGATTATGCCTAACTTAGTAAACGGGTTTAGATGTGTGCAAAAAACTTTTACGGGGGTGTTTCTGCCCCATTCATGTATTGGGATTACCCCTGAGTTTAAATACTCAGTTCTGGTTAGAAACACCTCCACTGCCAGTGCACTACTACCAAAAACCTATGGTCCGTAACCATAGCACAGTGTAATTTGCAGAATTTTTCTGAAAATGTACCGTGCACAGGCTCAAGTAGCAGCAATACGAAATTACAAAAGAACGGGCGTTTAACGCGCCCAAACTACACCAGGGCTATAAGACGTGCCATAATGGACGGCTGCGGATTATTTTTTATTCCGTGGCCATCTTTTAACAGGCGCCAAAATTTCGTCACATGGGTGTTCTTGCTTTTTATATCCATTTGAAAAGCTGCCACTATGGCCGGGACCTAACCCACGTCCATGGGCTAAGCAACACAACGCCTTATCCACTCAGCCACCGCTGCGGGTAGCAGTATGAACTCGAGACAGTAACCATACATTCTCGTTGCATTGCACTTACTGCCAAGACTAACATTCTAAATTGCCACCTTCTGCTATGTTTGCAATTCTTTTTCCTTTCCAGAACCCCACTAAGTCACCGGGTGCATTTGCGCGTTTGTGTTCGCCAAGCTCCTTAAAGTGAGATTGACGTGGGCTTTGCCGAATAGACCGAAGACACTAATGGCACCATTTTAGCCCTAAAAGATTCTCCTTATGTTCAGAAAAATTCTGTACAATTCCCTTATATTCTGCATTTTGCACGCTCCCTTCATATATATATATATTGCTACATGCATAGCGAGGACCTCTGTTCAGGCAGTCTTGGTTCCATAAGAAGCTTAAGAGGGTTCAACGCTGGTCAACCACTCTTGACATGTCGTAGACGCTCGAGTCACGGCCAGGGGGGTAAAAAGAAGGCCCCTTTCACCCCGAGTAGTCCGAGTGGCGCTGGCTACCACCCCAAGCACAGCAAACAAAACATAAATACCGTAGAAAGTGGAGGGGAAGATCGCCCCGCCGGTAGCGTAGTGGTTATCGCACCCGACCGGTATTCTGGAGGTCGTGGGTTCGGATCCCACCTGGCGGGCATTTTTCTCCACTTTCTTTCTTTCTTTCCAAATTCTTCATCTGTTTCAATGACCTACCACATCCTCCCCTTTGCTTTCCGAGGTTTTCTTGACTGCCAACTCTTATTTCTATATATATATATATATATATATATATATATATATATATATATATATATATATACAAAAATGGTTTCGACCACGGTAAAAAAAGAGAACAGATTTAATAACGTTTTGGCCGAGGGACCGGCCTTCGTCAGATACAGTGATGGCATTGTCGTACAGTTTATATATGTTTCAAAACTACAAATCAGCTACAGCAGTCGAATGAGGAAAGGGAAGAAAAGGAAAGAGGCAAACACGAGATACAGGCGCTTGTCTAAAGCATTACATAGACGCTATGGTGCCCAGAATTATCAATAAAGGTTTTCTGCACGATGTGTGTGCTTATACAAAAGCAAGGCTATCTTTACAGGGTTGTCTCTATAAACACCAAGAACAGAGCAACGACCCTTAACAGTGATAACATGAACAATTGCCTATGAATATTCAGTTCAACAGCAGAACTCAGTGTTATAACATTACTGCGTGTTCAGGCAGCTTAATTTCCCCGGACTTTCGTTTAAACCAGATACTAAGGTGTTAAATTTGTAAATTAGGAATGACTCGCGCACTTCTCTATCATGGTGGGTACGAAAACCAGACTGAAGGATGGTGGCTTTGATATGATCAAAGGAATGGCGTGTAACGTTCACGTGTTTGGATAGCGGAAGATGCGGAAGGGAGGTTACATGTGCCCTGTGGTTATTGAAACGCAGTCTAAACGATAGCGCCGTTTGACCAATGTATTGCAGGCTGCAAAGAGAACATTCTAACATATAGATTACGTTTTCACTGTCACAGCAAAGATCGCTATTTATTTTTAGGCAGTACTTCGAGGCTGAACTGGTAACCGATCGGGTAGTAGTCATGTGTGCGCAAACCTTGCAACGGGGCTTGTTGCAAGGATGGCACCCAGATGGAGCCACACGTGTGGTTTTTGATGAAGTTAGAATATCACGAAGGTTTCTAGCTCTGCGGTATACTACTCGTGGCGGTTCGGGAAAAATTTCTTGCAGCCGATCACTCTGCTTGAGAATATTGTAGTGTTTACTTAAAATGTTCCTAATGTTAGGCATTGACGCGTTGTACGTAACCACGAGGTTAGTTTTTTCGGGGGGTGAAGGCCGGGCTTGAATATCGAGGAGGTCATTGCGGTCAAGAGCATCGGCGCGCCTAAAGGCATCGTCAAGAATTTCGGCAGGGTACTTTTGTTTAGTGAGGGCGTCGCGAAGTTGTAGGCAGTTGGACTCGAAGTCAGATTGCTTAGAACAAACTCTTTTGAAACGGATGGCTTGACTATACGGGATACTAGTTTTGCAATGCTTAGGGTGGCTACTGTCAAAATGGAGGTACTGTTGCCTGTCGGTTGGCTTGCGGTAAATTTTAGTCCCGATTTCACCGTTATCTACAGTCAAAGTAACGTCAAGAAAATTGATGGTTGACTGGGAAAAAGAATGGGAAAATGAAATAGAAGGGTGAGCCTGATTAAAATCATTAATGAAAGACAAAAGAGCGGCCCCGCCGTGTGTCCAAATTAAGAAGATGTCGTCAATGAAGCGTTTATAGTACAGAGGTTTAAGAGCACAACCGGCTAGCAATTCGTTCTCAATCAAGCCCATGAAGATATTAGCGTAGTTAGGACCAATGGCGGTGCCCATTGATGTACCACTAACCTGAACGTAATGGATTCCATTGAATTCAAAATTGTTTAGCTCTAATATCAGGCGCAAAAGAGTAGCTGAAGTTTGGCTGTCCAAGGTCTTATTGATATCTGATATCTCGTATGCTAGTAGTACAGATCGGATGCCGTCGGTATGCGGTATGTTAGTATACAGAGACGCCACGTCTAAGGTAACCAACAGACCTCAACAGAAGTGATATTCCTATAGGTGTTATTTTCCACTAGCAGCGTTAAGGACAAAGATTTTCTCCTTTTCAGCGGCTCCTGCCCTTCACAATATAGAGAGACCAGCATGCGAACCCTGGTTTCCCATTTTGGCCTCATCTTACACTCAAATGTTGGGACTATTGCATTGACACCATACCGTTCTCGTCTATCACGGGACCATAGTTTTTTTTTACTACGATACAACAAAACGCGTTTGGCTCTTCCATTGTTCGGCGAGCCGCATTTCTTTGTTTACAACCGTCCCGATCCAACCAATCCCGCTTCAATACCGTTGCCAGCAGTGTTCCGCGGATTTTCATCGTATTTGTTGCGCTTATAGGCCCTCGCACTCTCTTAAGGTCTTGGGCCCCATTGTGCTGTGATTGATTGATTGCAGGGTTTAACGCGCCGACGCAACGCAGGCGATGAGGCGCGCCGTAGCAGAGGGCTCCGGATTAATTTTGACCAGCTGGGGATCTTTAACGTGCGCCGAAATCTCGTACATACGGGAGTTTTTGTTTTTTGCCTCTATCAGAAAAGCGGCCACCGATGCCGGGAATCGAAACCCGCGACATCGTGCTCAGCAGCGCGCCGCCTTAGCCACTTATCCACCGCGCCGGGTCCCATTTTGTTGCGTAGGCGCACATCTATGAAAAGTGCTTTTCCCTGTTGCCGACCCTGCAGCACGAAACGTCCTTCGCGTTTTCCCCATTGCTAGTTGTTCGCTTTTTGATTATACTACATGAGATTTTCCTGGCGTGAGATTGAATGAGTACCCACAAACTGCCCGCGAAACACAACCGCTTTTTATTAAAACATTGGACCCACTAGCAACCACGGCCTATTCAACTGGCTTTAAACGGCGACGACACGAGCGCCCTCGCCTCCACTACAGGTTTAGTTTCCTTGTGGATTTCAGTCATAATCGGTGACGTTTGAGCGTTTTTTTTTTTTTGACGTTGCTGTGAGCGAACGATATGGAAAAAGAGAACAAAGGCAAAATGTCGTTTTCGAAAACGAGTGTAGCGATCAACTATTTTCTTGTGCTGCAAACTAAAAATAGAATCCGAGCTAATACTATCACCTGAAATCAATGACAAGGAGCCTAGTTCAAGATTTAGTCCAAGAGGGGGCCTACATTCCCCTGTCTACCTTTGTGGCACTTGCAAACGACCACAGGGGTACCAAGTCCCACCCTTAAGTTGCACTTTCCAACACCGAGCCGTCCCTCATTTGCAAAAATTTCCACACACAAACACCCCAAAACACATGAGGCAAGACCAATACTCAAACTTCTAAAGAAAAATGTAAAAGAACATTTTTGTGTTGCAGATATACAAGAAAAAAATATAAATGCAATGATGTGTATTTAAACAATGCGTGAAGCATTGTTGGGTACAAATGCTTCAAGTACTTTAACATAAACAAAAATACTGTTTTCTGGGACAAACATTGCTTTATTCAGCAGTGGTAAGAATGCAAGGGTGAAAATTGAGGGAGTACTTTAAAAAATAGGTACCAAATAGCTTCGTAGCACTATAAAGTAACCCTCTCCTAAAGTTCCTATAAACAACAGCTTATCCTGACCTCCGCATTGATAATGGCGTTTACACCTCCATGTTCGACCGAATTTTTGTTTCTTTTAAAACGAGTTCATCACTGTTCTTCGAATTTATTCGCGTTGCTTTACTAGTTAGACATTGCCAAGAGATCCTGAAGTTTTTTTTTTCTGCACCTCCACCGTGCAAGTCTATTTCAGGCAACGAGGATGTAGGAATGAAAGCGCTTGAGCGGAACTAAGTAGGTCGCGCAAAGTAAAACAAGAAAGGTGTAGCGCAAACAGGAAGTAACGGCTGAAGCCGGCACTTCAAGCGGTGTGGAAACTCCCGAGAGCAAGGCCGGCCAATTAAGCGAGTTCCAGATTAAAAGGCCTCCATCGAACGAATGCCTTTCAGACGTGCCTCTTAGAGTCTTCGGCAAAGCAAGTATTGAATTTCAGTCTGAGTGCTTGCCCTGAGAGGCGGCGTGGGGGAAAAGAGTGGTCGCGGAGTGGACCAACGAAAAGGAAAAGGAGGGAGGCCCGACGCGGAAGTGTGTTCCCGAATACGAACGCCGCTCTACGGACGCCGTCATAGCCCAAAACGGAGGGAGCAAAAGCTCCGTGCAGGGGCTCCTGCTTGCAAATCGATTCTGGGTTTTCCTAACTTATTCTTTATTCCACCTGCTTATTCATCTATGGCTAACATTCGGCAGTATAATACCGCCTGATTCCTGTCGTCTGTGCAGTTATCAAGGCTTTAACAAGGCCTTGGTTTCTTTAAAGGCAGCATGATAGTTGTTAATTGCTCAATCGATGCGCTTTTGGACGAGCAGAGAGACACATAAATTCGGCGAAACAGGTTACAGCCACTTAAAAATGATCCTTTGGGAAATTATAGGCATAGGATGGGTGTGAGACTTTTATTTATTTATTTTTTTTATTTATTTATTTTTATTTATTTATTTATTTATTTATTTATTTATTTATTTATTTATTTATTTATTTATTTATTTATTTATTTATTTATTTATTTATTTATTTATTTATTTATTTATTTATTTATTTATTTATTTATTTATTTATTCTCAATGTCTCGAAGGACGTTGCGGAGAGGAGTAGCTAATGTTAAACAACTTTTGATATTGCCATCATGAACGACGATGGGTCTGGGTTGCTGACAATGGAGGCGGGAAGGTGGCTCGAGTCGGTGGCGGACTTCGTTAAAAACTAATTGAAGTATACATTTATCCGGGACCATGGAACGCTAAGTTTAGATGTGTGGGGAATGCGTTCTGAAAAGTGAGGTGGTGGTGGGAGTTCTCCTTTAACATCAGAATTGGTGAAGTCGATTTTGTGGAAATGATTGGTGTTAGAAACTTTTCTTCTGATCGATAAGTTAGGTAGCCCAAGATTAGATTTATTGCAGTCAAAACTCGATCTAACGAAACCCGATGTTGCCAATTTTTCGATCTAACGAACAAATTTGGATTCCCCCGCAGGTGCCCATATAGCCCAATGCTTTTAAGAACTCCAACTACCGAAATAGGTTCAGCGCCATTCCCGATTCGACGACGTATTTCGAGTTCCGCAAGCCCTCAACACAGCAATAAGAAATCTAGCCGAATTGATGGGAACAGCTTCGCCCGCTTAACGAGTTCGCAGCAGATCTGAGCATCCACGATTACCTGAACTCCGATGCAGTCGCCGACACAGCGGAAGTTATCAACGACGAAGAAATCGTACAGTTGGTAGTTTCCGGCGAACAACAGGTGCCAGAGTATGCTGAATGCTGAAGCTCCTGTGCCCGCTCCAGGCCGGGTGATGGGCGGTACTTAGTTGCTCGGGTGCTATGCTGGGCCCAATGATAACGTATCGTACGCAGGCAAAAATCTCAGGCATTTTTTCAAGAAATAATTGTGTTTCCCCAAAGAGACCCTGGTGTTTATTTGTTATTTTTTCACAGCGGGCTTTTAGGGCATTGCTAAATTATAGGCAGGCAAGCGCTGCAGCCACCCCATTTGTGATGTCTTCGTAGCTGCCCGGATTCGCCTCTCTTTAACATAATATTTACAGAATCAACTGGTTGTAAAATGGCAACCCAGTTTTAGGAAATTGTCGATTTAACTAAATAATTCCCGGTGGCCGTTGACTTTGTTAGATCGGATCCTAACTGTAAGAGGTACGGTTGCCCTGCAGAAGTAGTTAACAACAATAAAACGAGCTGGGTAATTTGGATTGATTCAAATAAAAAAATTGGTGGGTGTCCCAGATCACTGAAGCATACTCAAGCACTTCGAACAAGCGTTTCATATAGAATAAGTTTTAAAAAGATTGGATCTAGCGAAAAATTTCGATCCAAAGAAGCCGAACATAAGGTTAGCGTTGTTAGCGATATAGTCAGTATGAGTATGCCATGCTAGATTGATAGTAATGTGAACTCTGCGGTACTTGTAAGAAATAACCAAATCTAATTCAGCTGAATTAAGAAAGTATTCCGGGAGGTGATGGCGATTAAAAGTGTTAGAAACCCTGATATATTGTCACTTACTTGCGTTAAGGTTCATGAGGCAGTTGTCACACCAGGATGAGACGTTGTTGAGGTCGCTCTGTAGTAAACAGGAGTCATCCGCGTTCATTATATTGCGACTGATTGCACAGCAAGCTGCGAGAAGCAAAATTAAAAAAAAAACGTGGTCAGACATGTCAATAACTTAAATAAGAACGATCAAGGGTTCCCATACAGAGCCTTAGGGAACTCCAGATGTTATATTGCGGGTAAGGGAATTCTGGTTGTTGGCAGCGACATACTGCGTTCGGTCTGCTAAAAACACCTTCTATCCATTTTTCTAGGCCGGGGTGGGGGGGCTAAGCTAAGCTCGTTCAGTGTATGACGAAGACGTTGCCGTGACACGGAATCAAATGCTTTTTGGAAGTCAAGAAAGAAGCAATCAAAGGTATAGCACAGATCGTTATTAAAAAGTAGTAGTTGCATTTAGCAAGAGAACTGCTTTCGGAACCCATGTTGGTGTTTAGTAAAGAAGTTCTTCGATTTCAGGAACGTGTTGAGATGAGAATAAATGATGTGTTGATGAATTTTCCCGGAGATACTAATTAATGTAATGTGTCTGTAGGTCAAGGCGTATGGAAATGTCACCTTGCTTGGCCACTGGCACCACCTTTCCCACCTTCCAATTACTGGGGAGGTTTGGGCATTGCAAGGACTGTAAAAATATCATCAGATATTGTCTGAATGAGTTTGAGTGCACTATCAAAATTGAGCCCGAATTCCATCAGTTCCAGGTGATTAGGTTTTCGAGTTTCAATCATTGATGAAATTACTATAGATAGCCCCCTAATAGATGTTCCGAGAGCGCTTGACCCGGGCGAAGCAGAAAGTTCCCTGACCTGGCTAAAGTGATGTACTTTATCAATTTTTGAACTGTAGACGAAACTTTTTTATTAATGTAGGGCTTGTTATGCCGGAGAATATAGTGCTAAAACTCGCATTGCCGTTGCCCAGATGCTTTTACGTGAATTTCCCGTAGATTTGCAACGAACCTCCCCAACCGTTAAGTACCCGTGCGTTTAAGTTTGCTTTTGCTAGGAAAGATTTTGTTTTGTAGCCTTTGAATACACAAATCTAACAATTATGGGCCGGATTTGCTTTCAATCTAATTGCCCAGACTGCGCGCTCTCGTAATTCTCTCCGAAGGTAATTTAATGAATCGTAGTGACGCGAAAATTTCTAATTTCTTTTTCAGATTGTGCCCATTACTCGGTCGAAGGTCCAGCCAGACCATAAACTATCAGATTTTCTCTCCTGGACCGACCATCTGGGTTGTCTAATCGGGAATGCATCTCTTGACTCTTGCTCTTCACCGCATGGTTGACCACTTATTGAAGCTGAGTACTGGCAGAGCCTTCAAGCACGTTAACACGGAATGCAACGTCATTTGGCCTCCTGGCCATGTCTTGAACACTTTTTTCTAACTTTACTCGGCTAGACTTTTAATCGTCCAGCATGAGTTTTAACTCGTCATGACGCGAGTAGGCATGCTTATTGATGGCCTGAACTACCGTCGCCAACTGAGGTATGCACAAGAAATATGAGGTATGCTTATTTTGAGGCATGCAAAAAGAGAACTGAAAGGTATGTATGGCTATGACACCAATTTTCTGGTGTAGCAGAAATGATCGGCAGTGATCTAAAATCAAAATATTAGGCAGCGGCACTACGAAGCTGTCCTTTAAATCTGGACGAGGCAGCGCTTTTGATGATGACAAGCACTCAGACTACGTTTTCAATCCTTCCCTCTTCCGATTAACTCAGAAAGAATGAATTTGCAAATAATGGACGCAGTGCTGCGTCCTGTTTTTCTTCTTCGTGACCTTGTCTCAGCACGTTGTATACTTTTTCACATAAAAGACAGCTTCACTCTGGACTGACGGCTTTACATCGCTCGTCTTTAGAAAAAAAAAAACGACGATCATTTCCTTCAAGAGGAATAAGCTGGGCTAGACTAGACTCTCCTCAGTAACAGGAGGCAGAATTCAGGTGGACTGCACTTTTTGTTTTTCTTCACAATGAATTACGGAAAACGTTGAGTTGAACAACAACGTGCGCTATTCATTATTGCCAAATTTAATAACGAAACAGGCCAAAGAAGCGACTATTAGGTCAGCTTTTTTAAGGCGAAGCGTTCAGTGCGTTACTTATTGCATTGACGTCCGAGTAAAATACACTGCACAAAAACCGACTTTACACAATGATCATCCACCACGTAACATAATAATTAGGATGACTTTGCGCACCTATCGGGCTTCTTGAAATATGCAAAGTATAGCTTGGCAATATACATGGTTACCGATGATAATAAAATACATTCCTTTTGCAGGGTTAGATATTTGCTTTGGACTGTGATGGTGTGGGGTTGCACGTTGGCTTTGAACTTTGAATAAAAGTGGACTTTGACTGCGAACTTTCGAACTTTGGCAGTTTGGATTTTGGACTTTGTCTTTGACTCAGGTTGCATGGGAGAAAGCTTCGTGTTTCTAGCATCTTTCTCTTAAGAAAGGGACTGTGATTTTTAATGTCGTGCTCCTGTTTTATTGGCGTAGAAATACATGGGGGACATTTTAACGGAACACCGTGAGTGCTCTGACTAGTTACACTACTTCTTTGTCATTCAGATATCAAGCTTATGGAAGAAAGCTCTGATTCTCTTAATGCGGCATAGCTGAGACTGGACAGGATTTACGTATTTCAGTGCATATCAAAAACAGATAAAAATAATGGTGCCATTGTATCTCTTGGACAGCGCTAAGTTATCGGCAAGTCTGACATCTGAACGCCCGTTTAATATGATGAGCCATCTCAAGTTGCATTCACCCAAGGAAACATTGCTTCAAACTTCCAAATCCATTTTTTTTCGTGGATGAGCCACACTTTTCGGTTACAATTTAACCTGTCGTCTGTCGGTGAGAAGAATTGTCCTGATACCGGTAGTTGCGATACAATAAATATGCCACAAACTGCAGTCTTAAAAACAACGTCGATGAAGCGCCCTAAACGGGACCCTCCTGCTGCATATTCTGATCGCGAGAGACACGATATTGGGCGATTTCTGAGGGAATTCAGCAAGGCTGTACCGCAAATGAAAGGCACGCTGCCTTCCCACAAACGAAGCCTCACCGTTACACTCAAATGCAGAAACCTCCCTAAATAAGGAGTGAGCCTTCTGCGACGAGAACTTAGAAGCCGCATTTTCCATGACCTTACCTTCTTTTTTCTTTTATTGAGCTACCTTCGTCTAACAAAAAAAATAAACGTGCTTGAAAAGCGGCAGTCTGTTCTTAAGAACATGAAAATACCAAAACTTACCCCGTAGAGAGAAGCTGAAGTCGGGGGCACGTCACCCTTTCGAATGCCTTCACGGGACGCCTTGTTAGCCGTTCGCCGGCTACCTTATGGACGGCACCCCAGAGACGGGTCTGGGGGTCTCACTCCAGTTGGAAGTCGTTGACGCTACGCTACGCTCGGACCATCCTGTTCTCCCATTAGACGTTGTTCTACTTTTTTCTGCTGCGCCGGCATTCCCTATGTTCACCGGAATTTTCTGAACAGGGCTTTTTTTCTTCACAGGATTCCATTGCGATTTCTTGGAAGCTTTCCTTTGTGGATATTTTTTATTTTAGCTGTTTTATTTATTGATGTTTCATCTTTTTTTGCCAGGTTTACTGCGGCTGTGTCATTTTCGGAACTCTGTAGCTCTCCTACACTTTTGGACAAACCGTGTGGGTCACGTTTTTGACCACACAACTCAATTGGTGCCCTTCTATTACGCTGTGTCCCGCAAACTTTGGGGCCACCGTCGGCAATGTTATGAGGGCGTGCCCTTGGTGAAAGCTGCTATCGCCTACCAAGGGACCATCTCCTGGGAGTGGAGTCGAATGTTTTCTGACTCCTCGTAGCTGCCTTTTTCATTCCCTCGAGGGAGTTTCTCGTGGCGACAATTCTGAACGTAACTTAGATTAATTGTTGAATACTGACTCTATAAATCATTACGTGACCGACCTTCGTATTTCTCGTAAATGATCAGTGTATTCATAGCCAACAAGGAAAGGGGTAAGCCCGGTGTAAAATCATTTGCAGTGTAGGCAGTATTATTGCGATCTTTTTTTAACAGTGGATCTGTGTAAGCCTGAGTTCCATCCGTGGGTGCTGTAGTTCAAAACTGGGCGCAGGAATGTGGACAGAAATAAAATGCTAGGCAAAGAGGTTTGAGAGAAAGAGGCGAGGAGGCAAGAAACCCACGAGCTGGTGTGGGGAGTGCACGACTAAAAAAATGCAAGCAGTTCCGCTCAATGTGAAAGCTATCGGAAGTGTAGAGCAGTGACTCGCCAGATAGGCTGTGGCGCCTTCATCAGTTCATTGCTACCACCGCTTAAACTCTTCGCATCCCTGTGTCACTCCTCTGTTGATTAATTGAACTCCGGTTTGTCCAACGCAATTGAAATTTCCCGCCTTCTGCCTGGAACAGCACGAGCAGGAGTTGCGTTCTTTTTGTTCTTGCTCTCATCTCGCACGTGCCGGAGCCTCACTGCGCAATTTATAACGCGTGTCCTCTGCGGCCCCTTTTTTCGCTTGCTATCGGAAAAACTAACACAACAAGCGTTTCCAACTAAATGAACGCAGAGGTGGCCTCTTAATTACACAGATTTGGCCTGAGTACCTGCCCCTTTTCATTGCGCTAAATAACGGAGAGATGTAGGACAGGTGCCTGCGGTTTGGAAGTTTCGAACGGCTAGGAGTATAAACACCTCTTTTTTTTCGAAGCTTCGGTGTTATGCCGGTGGCTGTGTTACGCCCAGCGTCACCGCCGCACGTTTGTCGCGCAAAGCATATCCCCTTAGGGAGACTGGCCACGTTCGCCAAAAAACAAAAACTCCACCATTCGCCGTAATTGTGGAAACACCCGGTCGTTTCGAGAAAGACACGTCTAGCGAACGCCCCTACAAGATATTGTTCAAACATTATCACTTACAAAAAATGAAGCAAGTACACACTTATAGCAACAACGATGGAGCAAAAGTCGTTGCGGCCGCGAGGAAGAAGCAAATCGGCTGCAATCAAAGATTCAAAGATTCAAAGATTCAAAGACTTTATTTCCTCAGAAGTACGAGGAGGCAGGCTGGGAATAAAGGCTACAAAGCCTGACAGAGGCCCCAGCCCCCTTTGGTACAGTACACTGATGAGGCAAAATCAAACAAGCTAGAAATTCTAATGGGAGTTACAAAAATAGAAGCAATATATAGAGCACAAGAGATTACAAGACGATATGGGAAAGAATCGTGGACTTAAACCGTCGTTATGGCCGTTAAAGTTGAGTACAGCTTCGCTACCTTCAATTCTTACGCGTAGGGTGAGCTTCCTTAATTTTTTAGTCCACAGAAATGAAAGACCAGCGTTTATCGTAGCGGATTTAATAACACGAATTCAACGATGGCTGTGCCCACACCAAGTATTAAACGCGATCACAGGGTTTGTTTTAATTTTTGCTCGATCATTGCCGTGATCGCGTTCTATTCGACCACCACAGACATAAATTTCACGTGAAGAAACTATTTCAAGAAACAGCTGAAATGCAATAAAAAGAAAATAGAAAGTCCCAACGGGCTCCGGACCACCTGAAAGTTGAAATCGGCGCAAGCGCTTGCCCAAAGAGAAGTCACAAAAGTAAACCTGGCGCGTCAGACTGTTTACACCACAATTTCCGTTGCAGTTTACCGGTGCTACGCCGAAACGGTGCCTCTCCGCTCTTCAAGATCCTTAGCGGGTAAACGAGGACAACAAAAAGAAAAAAAAGTTCGAAGGCTGAGCCACTGACGTGAAAAGGGCCGGGAGGCAATGTCCTCAAATGCGCACGAACATAGGTTTTAAGCTTCAGACAGGTGAGAGAAGGGGAGAGAAAAATCAAAACATCCCCCTCGCGAGGGGCACGATCAAATGCAGAGCATTTCCGCGGGGGGCGTGCCTGCCAGTCTTATGGATTACGTATTGGTTGTTGTCGTTGTAATTTTTGTCTTCCAGCGTAGACATTGTCGATGAAGTCGATGGTGAAACGTGCCGTGAACCCCCTGCCGCGGCTATTACGCAACGTGGAGAGGCTACGACGCAACGTGGCGCGGCTATGACGCAACACAATCCAACACAATCCACTTTAATCCAACCCAATCCAAATCCAATTCAAGCCAAGCCAAGCCAAGCCAATCCAATCCAATCCAATGCCCTTCGCGAGAGAGTGTTATTCGCCCCGAGCGCGAACACAGTCGGCCTCTGGCGGCGGAAGGACGAACCGCTCCTAGTGTGGATGGCGCTCTCGCGTCGTCTGCTTTTTCCCGTTGCGTGCGGCGCAAGACGCGAGCTGCACACGACAAAACAACCAGTATGTGTGCTCGTTTGGCAGTAAGCAATGGCATAGTTACCTCTGCTTGCGCATTTCCTCTAGCAACGCAATAATCAGCGGCCGTTGCGGGGAATGCGCTGGTTTAATACCACGAAACATATTCGCCCTGGTCACCGCTTGAGTGTGAAACGTGTTATAAGCATTGCTTCCACACATTGCACTTTTCTTATTGTTGAGTGCAGTCGTCTGGCGTTTCGGAAACGTCGAGGGGGGCTTTTTGAAGGTGGCATGGTGATTATTTATAGGATAAAAAGGATAAAAGTTTACTACGCGAAACGGGGAAGAAGCGACAAGACCTGTGCATACGCGTGAAAATTCCACACCCTTGTAAAATTGCGCTGTGTCCTTATAGAAAGAAGAAACAAACAAAAACACTTACACTGCACGCGACCCGTGCGCTATCGCCCATACGTTACCGGACACGTATTTTACACCCGCAAGCGCCTGTGTGATCGAATTCTTCCCGTACCTTTTCTAAAATAAATACCACTTTTGGACAGTCGTTTAACTGAGGAGGAGGAGGAATAAAAATTTATTCAACTGTGTCGAGTTGCTAATTTTACGTATTATTAAAAATACGTTTCTATGGATGCGAAAGAGAGTATTTAGGGGGGATTTTCCGGCAAAATTAAGCAGTTGTGAGTTTGCGTCTGTCATGTGGCATTTCGTGTGTCATTTTCATATACATCATTTTCAAATCCGACATGAATCACCCTGTCCAGAAACGTGTCTCACTCAGCATGACCAAATGCCTAATATGGTCACGTCTTAGCCTCTTATGGTGAAACTAAGTTTAAAGAAAGAGAAAAAATCGCGTAATATAATGCGGGTTGTTGCCCAAATTGTGAGGGATAATGCAATAATGCAATAGTGTGCCATGGCTCGCTGTTCTTTTTTAATTTTTTCCCACGATGCTTGCTTTCAATACATTTTTGAAAAAGGCGAGCCACAATTCCTGGACAATCCCAGACCAAAGGGGGGTATATCAGTTTTGAAAATACGTACTGCTTTTTCACCGCTACAGAACACGACGCCTAGTGTAGTTTCGATTGTAAGTAATACTGATAACCATAGTTTGGCTTTTCGCGTTACATGCGTTCTCTTCTCGCTGCTCTTACAACGTTGGCAGGACCACCCCCCCCCCCCTTCCGCCACCCCCTTCCCGAAAAGAAACTAAACAGAATTTCCTTTATTAACCAATCCTCAAGAATAAATGCCAAGACAAAGGCGATGTTCAGTTTACAAAACAAAGTAGTTACGGGAACCCGTTGCGCTGATTCGCAACGAGAAATAAAAAGGAAATGTTTTACTACATCTGCAACAGCGCAACTTCATTTATTGCCATCTTTAGGGTTCGTAAGCGACCTTATACGCAAGAATGCAAACACATCTCGCTGTTGCAGGCACCTATTAGATTTTAAAAGGAACGCAAATGGTCAACAGAGCAGGAACAGAAAATTTGTGCTTAGTGTGAGGTCCCAGAAGCTTGGTTAGCACAGTGTGAACCTTCTTGTCACTTTGCGAAAACCTAGCTAAACATTAGATGCTGATTGTACTGCGTGCGTTGACAATTCAATTCGCAAGTTCACTTGGGACGAAAGCCGTAAATAAGTGATCCGAAACCGTTATTCATCAAACCTTCGTTCAGAGTCGTTAAAATTTCATTTAAAAGACTCGTTAGAGCGGTTACATTTATATCGCTGCGCTGATCAAAATTCAGTAAGTTTATCTTGCGTTTTGAATACACAAAAATATCGTACGCTATTACAAATAATTTAGGGGCAGTTAAGTAGTGTTACCATTTCAGGGCATCCCACAAATGCAAGAATGCGTCATGCTACCAGTGAAAGCGATTGAGATTGCCGTTGTAAACTGAATTTCAGAGATTAAGGCTTCCTGATTTGTTTCTATTTATGCTTTTATTGAAGGCGCAAAGCCATAGTCTGGAAAGATCGAGCCTGCTACGAGCCACAACGTACAAGTTCATTGTCGCAATTACGGCCATTCTGAGATTCTCGATGAGTCGTCGCTTTTTTCGGCGTAGTAATGAAAACTGACTGCAGCTTCCATGCTATACATTGAACGTTGAGGAACCGAACTACATCATACCACCCTTGTTTGCACCTTTCGTGCGCACATACGGCGGGAAAAAGGCACGAAGCGCGTCCACAGTGTGCATTCTTATGGGCCGCTCAGCGGAGTATCCACACTAGCAGCGCGACGCTGTCGCCACCTACATGTCGAGCTCGCGGCGAATAGCGCCGAAATCGCGCCACCACATGAACGCGAACCGAACGCGGCGAGAGAGGGCGTTGCGAGCGGAGAGAAGGCGAGGAGGACGCGGGGGAGAGGGCGCACGTGTGGCCGACGGTTGAATGAGTCGCGTGCGTAACCTTCCATTCTGTGTCGGCTCCGTGGAGCAGTCGGTAAAGTGCCGTGTACCTTGCGTTCCGCCCGCAGAGTCGTGGGATCGAAACCTGGCGCCGGAAGGTATTATTTCTTTATATAGTGTAGGGTGCGGACTACGTAGTGATGCGGACTACGGACGCCAACGCGGGTGACATCGTGAGTTACTAAAATGCTCTGCATTTAAAAAGACGCGCCTCGTCCACCGATAAAGGTGTCGTCAACTCGGGCTCGGGATGCTCCCTTTCTTGCCCCCTTTATCGCCTCTTCTTTCCTTTAGGTCTTACTTTGATACGACAGGAAACACCTCTGTCGGTAAAAGGCGATAACGAAAGCTGCGGTATCAGTAGGTTACGATTGCCGGATTACCCCGGCAAATGGCCACCGGTAAGGCGATATGCTCAGGGCCTTTCTCTGTGGCAACGGGTAGAATGTAGAGTTGGAAAGAACGAACTGAATGTTCAAAAAATAGAGGTGAAGAGTGAAGCATAAAGCGCGTGGAAGTAAAAAAGCATGGTGTGCTCGTTTCGCTCTTCCCAAAGCTGTTTGTCAGAAACCCCGCGCTGAAAAAACATGCTCTAGTTATTTAAGGGCCATATTTAACCAACTCCGGCTTATCGCCGTCCGTTTTGCGCGCTCCACGTCAGCGTTCTAATGATATTTGCTGAATTATTTTGCAAGGGGCGTTTTTTCCCCTAGAGAGGCGTGAAGTTGTGCCTTGAATTAGGGTGTTTTAGAATGACACACCCGACACTGCGCCTATAATTCATGCTTTTGGAGGAACGAAGCATTAGCTGTAGTGCGGGAAGTTTAAGCATAGCGGCAATTTTGTGGTCTTAAGGGACACAGTGTAAGCCGTAAACTACTTTGCTGCCGTCGTCTAAACGGTACATTGAAGAACTAGATATGCCGTTTTTTGTTCCGTGTTTGGGGTCATAAATATGGTCTTATAAAGTGCAATTATTGGTAAAAATGTTCATCAAGGGTGGCCTACCTGCACAGGCGTCCGAAAACAGGTAAGTTGCCTCTATCAAATTATTTCACACCTCAACGCCCATATAAGGTGAACAGATGAGTTGAAAGGGTTATTTAATAATTCTTCCTGAATAGAAGAAGAGAAACTAAAACTTTTCTGCCGTTATCGCTTCTACGTTAAAAGCAAGTCTTGTCACGACAACGGCTCAGTGGAAACGTGTACGTGTATAATCGGTTTTAAATATTCCACGACTTGAGAAGCGTTATACCTTTTGAGGGCATTTCTAAATAGTCTGTTCAACGCTTAAACTTTAACTATGGAGCCTCACACGGGAAAAAGCTCATCGAAAGCCACCGCAAATGGCTACTACGCACTCTGACTAGAGAAAATAGGAACGTACTTTTGACGGTGTGCTCGCGTAACTATGCTACATTATTTATTTATTTATTTATTCAAAAATACCCCTAAAGGCCCTCACTAGGAGGGTATTACATAGGGGGCAGGATACATTGAGAACGAAAAAAAAGAGTACTAACAGCACGTAATAGGCAAACAAATAAATACAAGTGGGTGTGAGGCAAAAAAAAAGAAAAAAAAAGAAAGCAAGAAAAAGGAAAACAAACAAAAAATCTTGCAAGAACTCTAGAACCTATAAAAGCACTTTTTAGTAAAGTTAACATACGAAGTAAGTGTGTAAAAGTTCTTGGAATTTGGTCGGATCTGTAAAATTTACAATGTGAGATGGTAGGGCATTCCAATCCACAATTGTGCGAGGTATGAAGGATTGTGAATATTTGGAAGTGTGGCATTTCACACGTGTCACTTTTAAGGCATGGTCCCGTCGGGGAAAGATGGTCGGTGTCGATGAAAAGAAATCAGGATGAAGAGAAGAGTGATGGTAGAGTTTATGAAACAATGATAAACGTGACAGTTTACGCCGATCTGATAGGATAGGATAGGTAAACATGCGCGAAGTTTTAGAGCCGTGACGCTGGTATGACGTGAATAATCTAAAAAGATGAAACGAACGGCATGATTTTGAAGGGATTCAATTTTGTCAACTAAGTAGGCGAATACAGCCCAAATGCCACATTTTCAATCGAAAACGCAAAGTTTATATAGTGGAACTATACAAAGTATACAGTACGACTATAGAAAAACAGACAGACTTTATATATTACGGATATCTCGGTAGCCACAATTCAGTAATGCGTCGTTTAAAGTGCTGCTTTCTTGCCTTCTCGTAATTAATCTCACGGTCTTCAAGGCATGCAATGCATTTAACCCTTAAAGCGACAAGGCAGCAGGATAAATGTGGACGCGAAGGTGGAAGACTGTAAGTACTAGCAGCCTGAAATAGATAACAGGCATGGGAGGGAAACCACGCAGTGAAGCGCTCTTATGGACGTAAACGTTTCTCGCTTCATGAATGACGCTGTCACGTACGCTGCCCCGAGTGCGACCGCTGTCATCCAGTGGGACTTGTCACGTGTAGTTTGCAGGAATTGTTGATCCTGCAAACTGCAAGTCCAGATTTTTGCAGCTTCGGGGAAAAATATCGGGTACAGAAAGTGGGCCAAGGTCTGTTACAATGGCTCGAGGTTTTTCAAAACTAATCATGCGTGTGGTCGGAATCAGTGTGTCCCGTTTGGAGGCGTGCAGAATAAGGTTGTTGGAAGCGTACGACGCTGGTTTTGTATTTATGGTTTTTTTTCCTGTTGCGCTCGTCATTAAGCACTTACTGTACTGCACATTGTGATTCTGGTCCGATTTGGGCTGTGGCAACTGCTTTCAAGGTAGAACCAAAACACAAAAAAGCCAGTGCCGACATTGCCGCGGAGCACACCCTGTTAATATTTTCTGGTTTGCTGTCAGCGCCCTAACAATTGGTGAAAGCAGAGCGTCCGGATGTTCTTTCTGGCATGAGGTTGTGCCTGGCAGTCTTGGCCGGTAGGAGTAGAGTGTAATACACTGGGCATGCACTTCGCCATTCTGGATGGACTGACAGTGTTCTAAGTCTTCTTAGGTGAATCTAAAAATCAGTGCGCGGAAACGTGTCACTGTGCTTGCAGTTGTTAGTCTACTTCTTCTGCGTCTCGTCTTCTGAAGCTCTAATGAACTCGAGCAAGTGAGCTCTAATAGACTTTAGTATCCACACAAATCTGGTGTTATTTCTGACTTCGTGACAATGTATGGGCGGATCTCAAAAGGCAACTTGTGGTCTAAGTGATCTCGTAACTCTTATCTTCTACAGCTCGTAGTCCAGGTCTCTAGAAAACTCAATTCGAATTTTTTGATTAAACTCATTGGTCGGTAACGGACAGCTTAAAAAGGTACTAGCTAACCTTTCCACTAGCCCGAAATACAATTGTGCTGGTTTTTTACCATACATTAGGAAAATATAAGAGGTTTGATACGCGCTAACCTCCGAAGCTAGTTCGATGTACAGTCCTGTGACGACGGTAATCAATTTATGGTGGTGAAGGATGTGTTGTGGTGATTACTTTTTTACCTGCCTGGTACCCCTCTATGACAGCTTTAGTTCTACGCCTCCAGATAATTTTTAATGGGGCATTTTCAAGTTTCAAACAGGTTCGAAATGCTCGACACCTGTTCTGTAAAGCAAGTGACAATTGAAACCCACTGCGAAAAATAAACACACCAGCCTGCAATCGCGACTTCTTTGCACTGCCCCTTTCCGGAATCTGCGCATGGTCGAGATTTTGCGACATCGCTGGAGTATTAAATATTGTAATTGAGGGGTTTAAAGGCAGGATTTCTCTACTTTTTACTACAAGCTAGCCGCTATCCAGGAGGAGCAATACATTTTTTGTTCCTTCATGGTGGTGCCACATTATCAACACTGCGGGCGTTTGTTGGTTCACTGCTTAGATGAGAGAGCTTAAAAAAGAATATTTCTCGGTCTGCTCATTTGTAAAGATGAAGTTATTGACAAAAAATATGAATATTTAATAATAGCGTTATATCGTGTGCGCAAACACTGCGGCGGGAACCCTGGTAAACGGCCCGTCTGACAGAAAAAATTCCGAAGAGTAAACTGCTTGGCTAGTCGGTTCATAATCTACTTCAAGTGGAATTAGCATTCTCTTCTTGTAGTGCGTCCCGTTGGTCGGCTACACTTAAATTGTTCAGAATCTGGAATTCTCGGAGTTCTACAAAAGGCGTATAGGCGTTTCCTAGTCAGCACAGCCAAGCGACACATGACGCCATCAAGGGGCATGATTGAAGCTGTGTCCAAGTGCATATGGCCCTCAATTTAATCGCTCAGACCGCTTGGTCTCGTAGTGCACTAGTTCCGCTCCTTTGAAGCAAACATCCTAACCCGGGTTCGAATCCCATTACCGTTTTTTTTCCTTTTCAAGAGTTTGTCATATTTGAATACTGACATTTGTCATACGAATATAATCTTTATGACATCTTTATGCAATATAAATGGAATTTCGGGTGTTTTCGTTGCGTTTTGGTCAGGTTCAGCTACTGCTTCTTGTACGTTTTCGCGGGTTTCCCCCTTTTAGGTCGGTTTCGGCTATTCGTGTTGAATATTTTTCTACGCCGTGGTTGTTAACCATTGCAGGCCAGTTTTGGCTGTTATTTATTTCAGTTCGGGTGGTTTTGTATGCTTTAGGTATTTTTATGCTGTGGTACAACCCCCATAAGCAAGCTCAGGTGACAGCTGGCTGTACTGACACGGAAACGCATATACGCCTACAAAAGTGATGATGATGGTTGGATGTTTATGGCGCAAGGCCAACTGGGGCAAAGAGCGCCAAGACAATAGTCATATATGAGGGGTGAAACCTGAAACACTATGAAAAGTCAGCAAAAACAAAAGTAAAATCACAAAACGACAATGAGCATGGCTGGTGTATAGGGCCAGGGAGTGATCACGCGTGGTATGAAATGAGGTCTAAAAATTGAACTTCTTCTAAATATTTAAAAACGCACTTGATAGAAAACATGGGATCGTCAGAGAGGAAAAACGCTGGGTGTAGTGGGACGTGTAGGCTGTATAGCTGTGAGAAGTGCTTGCGTCGTGTTGTGTGAAGTGCGTTGCATTGAATGAGTATGTGAACTACAGATAGGGCCTCTCCACACCTGCCACACTGGGGTCTTGAAGACCCCGTGAGGAGATACGAGTGTGTGACATGTGTGTGCCCTATCCGTAGCCTAGCAAGGGCAACTTCTGTGTATCTGTTGCGTGTGTCAGTGGTGTCTGGTCCCAAGCGTGGTTTTATAACGTGTAACTTGTTATCTGTTTGTTCACTCCAGTGTGTTTGCCATCTGTTGCGAAGTTGGTGTCTGATGTGTGGCTTCATGTCTGTGTATGGCACTGTTGCAATGTCCATTGTATTCAAGAGTGTAGCTGCAGTGGCCATTCAATCTGCAGTTTCGTTCCCGGCAATTCCAGAGTGCCCTGGAAGACAACAGAAAGGTTTTTGAAGGTTTGATGCATATGCAGACATGATAGCCTTAAAAACATGATTGATGACAAAGTTTTTAGAATGCTTTCCTGATGCAAGTGCTTGTACAACGCTAAGAGAGTCCGTGTACACGATGGATTTTACGATTTGATGTTGGACTATGTGATTTATTACCATTAAAATACCGTATGCTTCCGCTGTGAATATACTGCTACAAAGGTTCATTGTTTTACTGACGTTAAAGTTTGGCCCATGCGCACCACAAGCCACAGCAGTTGCAGTCTTGGACGCATCGCTGTAAAACTCTTCACAGCGGTACTTATGCTGCACAAACAAGAAATGCTGCAGAATCGCAATCCTTGGTGACCTGTTCTTGCTAAACTGCATAAAAGACAGGTCACATGACACAGGGCGGAGATGCCATGGTGGAATTGAATCAATGATGGGCGTCTTGTGAATGCCTGAAAACGAGACTTCTAGCTCAGAGGCTTATTCTCGCACTCTTAGATGAAACGGCATGGAGATTGATGGACGATTTAAAATGAGTTGCTGTGAGGATGCATCATTAATGGTCGGAATAAAAGGATGATTTGTCATAGACATGATTTTTGAGGCATATAAAACGTCCATGTACACCCTCTGGTGATCTAGGGACCATTTATTGCATTCTACTTAGAGACTTTGGACAGGGCTAGTGCGAAAAGCACCGCATGCGAGGCGTAGCCCTAAATGCAGCAACGGGTCCAGCATTTTTAGTGGCGTTTTTGTTGCGCACCCATATACAACACTGCCGTAGTCCAAGCGGGATCCCACTAGGGCGCTATAAACCCGCAGAAGGAGTTGCCTGTCTGCACCATATGACTGGTGGGAGAGAACTTTGAGAATATTCATAGTTTTTAGGCATTTTTGCTTAAGATGTTTCAAGTGTAGGACAAATGTTAGCTTGTTATCGAATATTATGCCTAAAAACTTGTGCTCCTTTTTAACAGGAATTGAAACGCCATCCAGAGTAATATCTGGGTCCGGATGGATCCCGCGCTTTTTGGAGAACACAACACAAGAACTTTTTCCTGGATTGAGTATAAAACCATTCTTGTCTGCCCAGCTGGCAAGTTTTTTAACACCAAGCTGGACCTGACGTTCACAGATTGACATATTACAAGATTTAAAAGATATCTGCACGTCGTATACATACATAGAGTAAGAAATGGTAGGTGGCAATGCCTTCCCAAGAGAGTTCATTTTAATTATAAAAAGAGTACAGCTTAGAACTCCACCTTGCGGCACGCCGTTTTCTTGCACATGAATCCTTGACAGTGCGCTACCAACTCTCACGCGAAACGTTCTGTGGGACAGATAACTAGCAAGAGTGTTGAGCATATGGCCCGAAGCACCGAAAGACTTCAGGTCACTGAGGATCCCGTAGCGCCAAGCGGTGTCGTAGGCCTTCTCGAGGTCGAAAAACACAGTTACGACATACTGTTTATGCACGAAGGCATCCTTAATATACGATTCAAGAGCTACGAGTTGATCATTCGTGGATCGCCCCACCCTGAAGCCTGCCTGGCAGCCCTCGAGAAGACCGTTGTACTCAAGGAAGTACACGAGCCTGCGATTTATCATCTTCTCGAAGAGCTTGCACAGGCAGCTCGTCAGGGCAATAGGACGGTAACTTGAGGGGGACGACGGGTCCTTTCCCTCCTTCAGGAAAGCTACAACTATAGCCTCCTTCCAAGAGTTTGAAATGTGCCCCGAAAGCCAAATCTTGTTATATAGGTGTAAGAGTGTTAGAAGAGTGTCTGCGTGCAGGTGTTGTATCATTGTGTAAGTGATGTTCTCTGGGCCTGGAGCTGAGGGTTTACATGTGCTCAGAGCAGCCCTCAGCTCATGCAGTGAAAACAGGGAGTAAGAAGTCTGTGATTTGTTGTTGTCGTGTAGGGACTTCTTTTCACAACAGGCTTTATATTTCAGGAAGGTGTTCGTGTAGTGTGCTGAACTGGACACGTGTTGGAAGTGTTGTGCGAGTGTGTCAGCCTGGTCTTCCGAGTGTCCCCTGTTGTACTGACCAGGGGCAGGCTGTGTGTCTGTTGTCCTTTGAGTTTGCGTATACGTGTCCATTCTTTCCGTGTGTCTGTGTAGGAGTTTATTGATGTTATGAATGTACGCCAACTCTCTCGTTTTGCCTCACGGTTCACACGTTTTCCGTATGCCTTGGCCCGTTTGAACAAGAGGAGGTTTCCCGACGTGGGGTACCGACGAAGGATACCCCACGCCTTGTTCTGGGCTTCTCGCGCCCGCCTTCAGTCCTCATTCCACCACGGCCTCCGCTGGTTGCGCGGGGCACCAGAGGCGTGGGGAATTGACTTTTCGGCGGCGTCGAGGATGTGCGACGTAAGCAGTTGGGTAGCTTTTTCAACGTGTAGGTGTCCTAGGGATGTGTGGTGTAGTTTGGATGTCTCTGTAAATGTATTCCAGTTATCAGGCGGTGGAGCTAGGATGGTCGCTGCTGTGGGCCCTCCCGTCTTCATCTCCCTGCCCTCAGGTGTCCCTAGGGCAGGTAAAGAGGAAACAGTGAGAGCGGCAGAGCTCCCAGCGGCGATTCCAATCGCCACATTTGCTGGAGTCGCCACACTGGGCGAGTCCTGACACCGCTGGACTACCGAAGGCAGTCCGGCAAGAGACGGGGCCCCCGCAGCCTCTACAGGTGTTGTAGAGGCAGCAGGTGGCTGCTCAGCTGGGGGCTGGGACAGCAACACATCAGCAGCAAGGCTGCACTGTGTCGCTGTGCTGACCAAACGCCGCCCCAGCCCCCGGCGGGCAGCGTCTGCATAAGATGTAGCCGAAAGCAGCTTGCGCTTTTGGCGTGCCTCAGCAAAGGTGATGTTTTCTGTTACTTTCATTTGTAGTATTTCTTTTTCTGCTTTGAATTTTGGGCAGGTTCGCGAATAAGCAGCGTGTGGGCCACTGCAATTCGGGCACTTGACTGCGCTGTTTGGACAGTCATCCGATGAATGGTCAGACTCTGAACATTTAGGACAAGTCAGCTTTCCTCGACATGATAGACTTCCATGGCCGTATCGTTGGCATTTAAAGCATCGCCTGGGATTAGGGACATATGGTCGTACATTGCAGCTTAGGAAGCCCACTTTGACCTTTTCGGGTGGGGTTGTGAAGTCAAATGTTAGGACAAGATGCTTTGTTGGGATTTCTTCATTTGCTCTACGGATTACAATTCGTTTGACAGAAGTTACTCCTTGAGGTTGAAGCGCCTGAAGAAGTTCCACCTCTGTCTCAGACTGTAATTCCTTTTCTGAGATTACACCTTGAGAGGAGTTGAGAGTTCTATGTGGAGTCACAGTAACAGCCAGGTCAGCCAACGTGGTCTGTTTCAGGAGGTTTTCGCTTTGATTTTTTCTTTTTACTTGAACAAGTAGGTCACCGGATGAAAGCTTCTTAGCATCATATCTGAGCCGACAACCCACTCAATGCATTTAGACAAAAGAATGACTGACTTCTTGCCAACAGGGGTGTCCCCTGTGGAATGAACTACAAGATGTTTATAGAAATGTTCTGCCTTCTCTTTAGCAAGTACTTTGGTGCGGCCTCTTTTGGGAGGCCGATCATTGGAGGGGGGGGTTTGAGAAAATATCATGCAGTATGTATAAAAGCAGGGAGACGGGGGTACTTTCTCCTTTGACGTTACCCTGGTAGTCAAAGAGGTCCCGGAGCTTCCTGGCTGGTAGACAGGCAGGGAGCCCATCGGCCGGAGCTTGACCAAGGCTCCGACGGCCACCGTTGCAGGTTTCTACCCTTCACCTTAAAAACATATCACCACGGTAGGTCACAGCTTATGTTGGGGGGCTCGGGGTCCGCGGTATCGCCAGTACCGTCACCATGAATACTCAAGGTGCCCCGTGCGGGGGCCTACAAAAGTGCAATTTTGAAGTTTTGGTATTGTTACGGGTCTCAGGTCGCATTGCACCTGGAACCAACAACAACGATGACGACGACGAAGTGGCTTGCCCGTGCTTAGCGCAAGCTCTGTCAAGGCCGCCATGTGCATAATGAAAATAGATCGATCAACACCTTCAACCATGGTTCTCTTTATTTGTCCTGCCGCCGCGTAAGAATATAAATATAACACACATGGTGCCTCAGTTTAAGTTTCAAAATTGGGGCATAAAAGCAGACGAACAAGTCTGATCTGCGCAAAAATGTTTTCGAGTTAACTTACACCCTGCCAGCTATACGATGTCTTCAACGCCGGAGCGAAGAAAGCGACAGATAGAGCAAAATCTCTGGGAGGCTCAGGAAGCAAAAAGTTCAATTATCAAGCTTTCTCTATCTTTAAAAACCAGGTTAGCTTTCTCTATCTTTAAAAACGAGGTTTTCTTTAAGCATCTCTTCAAATACATTTTATCAAATTCGAACGGCAGCACCAACTCAAAAACGGAAATCACTCCTTAATAATAAAAACTGCTTTCCCTAGTAACTTCGTACTGCAAATTTCATCAACCACTACTGAACGAGTGCATCAGGTATTCTGGGGTAATCTGCTGCACATGGTCATTCGTAAAGAAAAAATTACTGCTTTCCGCACTAATTCCCTACAGGAAACTTCATCAACCAGTACCCAAAAGAGGATCAGGAACTTTGGGCACGCTTGCTCGTTTCACAAGCAGGGTCAAAGCAGGCAAGTTTCCTTCAGACGGCCGCTGTCATCCTAGGTAATGTTTCCCCATAACAATAAAGGGCAAATGTGAACACGTGGTTTGCATAGGCAACGTACAAAAGTTTTATTAGTGCTCAACGTGAACCAAGACGTCCAAGAATACGTCCCCGAAAAAAATGTTCCATTTGTGAAGGCATGATGGTTCCTCGTGGAGAGGCCTCTTCCATTCGAAGATCACGCTAAACTGTGGCCACTGCATCAACAAGGAGGGCAGCAAGGCGGCAATTTCGGTCACAAACTACAACCATGGGCACTTCCGGAGCGCAAAGCGAATGAGAAGAAAAAGGCCACCCACGCACAAACTCACTCCAACATGCGGTTTCACGCGACGGCTTAGTTCCAAAGCAAGCTGGTTGTGCCGACCAAGGCACTCAATACCGATCGTGTCGCGAGCGCAGAAACGCGGCGCCAACAAAAAGGTGTCACGCGCGCGGCGGAGTTTATAACTCCAAGAATACGGAAACGTTGAGGCACACGGCGTGGAGCTCGTGTATTTTCCCCGCTTGTTGAGTGGCGTATTTTATTCGTTCAGCACGGGAAGTTGGAAACACGATAGCCTTACTTGAACGAGACAATCTTGGTCTGTTTTTATGTCTGTCTGTCTACATTTGAATCAATTCAGCCAGACGGCCAAAGTGAAACGGATGCTGCGCAATAGTCTAATATACCCACAGCCAAATCTAAACGTCTTAGCACGGTGGCAATGTTCATACTTATCAAAATTGTTGAACAAGGGCACAACACTACGCAAATATGATGCAGAACATCAAATCATAAGTGATATTTTGAGTTCTCCTTTATAACAAATTCATGGAGTCTTGATTCAAACGAAATACTGCATCTACTGCATAAAAAATTCACTCCATCACCTACTGTCGCCTGCGGTACCATAGTTTCTAGCGGCATTTTAAGAAACCAAACGGAAACAGTTACGAAAGGTTCCATTACATAAGTTCCGCAGGTTCCATTAGATAGGTTTAACATTCCGCTTGGAACGCTCGTGGAGCAGGGCAACGTGTTTCTATAAACGTTGACGTAGGGCGCTTCACTTCACGCGCGTCTCCGCCGTACAGCAGCGCTGGCACCGAGGCATCCTGCCTGGAGCAGTGGAACGCGGTAAATTTAAATTGATTTATGCAATCCTCTAGCGTGTTTACCTTGGCAGGAGTGCGGCGAGAGAGGAACAGTATGAGAGGTGAGGGAGAATGAGGGAGAAAGCGAAAGGAGACATTTACTAGGCAAACGTCCACGAAAAACTATCCGTTTTTTCGACATTTGCAATGAAAGAAGCAGATACGCGGCCAATTTTTTGACTGGCTGTCTTCGCGTGGCATGAAAGAAAAGAAAACGAACTGGAAACATCTTAGTCCTGTGACTTGAAAATTATTTGTGACCTTCGTTAGCCACTGTGAGCTTTCCGCTGCATTTAGCTTTTACCTCTCTGTTTTCTTTCCGTACATTCCCACAGTGCCCTACGCAAGTTTTCTGTTAAAAAATGGGTATATATCGACGGATGAGATACTGGCGCACACGGGTTTTGGTGGGAGACCTAAAAAAGTGCGCTTTGAAGTATGAGTTTGCAAGGTGGTGGATAAGACGGGTCGGAAATTTCTGGGAAAAGCCTCTATTTTGCAGTAGACATCAATCAGCCACAGCACACGCCGCCCAATGACCTCTGGATTACAGCGTGTGTTGTCAGACCCCTGCTGTAACTGTTCTCAGCGCCGTTCGCCACAACCCCTAACATATTACGGCGAATCGTTAGTGTCTTCACTGATACCGTTGTACGCAAATACGCACTGCAGGAAAAGGAACTTTTTCTGGTGATGATGATAATGATAATAATGATGATTATGATGAAGGATCGTGGGTAGTGTCAAGGAAAAAAGTGTGGTTGATTCCTGCGTGATAGGAATCGGCAAGACACGAAAGTGAAATGTGCAGCAAAATCTGCAGGAAAATCTGCAGCTGAACATGGTTTGCGGGGGTCGGTGGCTGTCTTGTGAGTGTGCGTAACGAGCGACATCCTGCTGGCGGGTCTCTTCGGCAAAGGTACACTGGCGCCGTTTCTGTGAAGAATATGACGTCACTGAAATCTTGGTCTGTCCCGGAATAAAACACTTTCGAGTTCAAATATAAAACCCTAAATGAACAGTAAAAGGGTCGAAAGTTGGGAGAGTTGGTATTGACGCATCTTAAAATTCAACTGCGCGCAAATTAACGAGGACGTGAACACACTGAAGACACCACAAACTTGTGGTGTCTTCAGTGTGTTCACGTCCTCGTTAATTTGCGCGCAGTTGAATTTTAAGATGCCTAAATGAACAACCCTAAGCATAACGTACTTTTTAGTACTAAAGGTTACTTCCCCGCGAAAAGACCCTGTGTGCCAGGTTCTGTGATGTTTTTATGTGTTCATTGCGATGTTTACTCGGTAGCATCTCCCCTGTAACTTTTTTCGGTTGTCTGAAATAAAACATTCACATTCACATTCACATTCACACCCTTTATAGGCCGCTTGCTTAGTTGTACTTCCATCATTCTTGCGACGGATATGACGTCAGTGAAATCTTGGTGCATCCCGGAATAAAACACTTTCGTCTTAAAAACGCTTCCCTTGGCCAAAATCGAACCCGGGGTCCTCGCGTTATGAAGCCGGCGTCTATGGGATTGCTCCATTTCGACATTGTCGAAGCGAACGCCAAGAAGCACGTACCGATTCGCGCCGTACTCTCCAAGCCCAAACGTTAGGCCTACGGAGTTCTGACCCGAGAGTTTCGGTGGGTATTCTAGAGAAGCGGTGCTTACCTTTATGGAAGCACATACTCGCAGTGGGGGATTGGGGAACCAAAAGCTCCATCACGAGAAATGTTCGCGTTTAGCCACCGTCATTGTTAGATGGGGGGGGGGGGGGAATGAATTTTGTTTCTCGTAAAGGTTGCTGAAATAGCTCACCAGAAGCATCTTTATCCCAGGTTTAATTTATGCATGACTTGGTGAAACTGCACCGCTGCTCCTCGCCTCGCAACTTGTTGTTGGGCCCCGTCGAGCAGTCAAACCAGAAAATCCGTCATCGAGCCTATGTTTCTTCTTGAGAAAGAAGGTTTTCGGCTACGATATATTTCAAATTTTATTGCTACATAGCGTCCAAAATATCCTCTCGAAATGTAAAGCCTTAATATGAAATCCTTACTGTGGACACTTTTCTTCCCGTGAACTTTGTTTTACATGAATTAGGATTCAGATAGGAAGGTAATGATTTTACGTCAGGTGTTCACGCTTGGCAGGACACCACCGAAACACATGGAAGCCTGTTAACATTAACTCGAATACAAAGGGAGGCCTCGCTCCTACCGCTTTTTTGGAGTGTTCATCTATATTTTTTCTGTGTGGGAAATGCTCGTTCTGTGGTGTGTTGCATGCTTTTGGCCACAGATAGGTACCTTCAATGAGTACACCTGGGCATGACGCTCTCTTATTTCTAGCTACCTCACTCATAAGCAACGGGGGAGCTCTTACCGAGAGTATTTTTTGTGGTTGTAGTAGCAAGGTTTCATTCAGAATACAAGCTTCCCAAATCCGACAGATATTCGCCAGTGCTGTGAACCAATCTAATTCTTTTCGACATTATCAATTGCACGTAGCTTGCATTCATAAACGCATGTATGATTAATGAAGTACAAGAAAAATGAACTGCTCGAATCATTTTGTCTCAAACACCTCCGATCAAGAATACGGCGTTTAACAGGCCATGCTTTGGTTAAATTATAGGTATAAGTACCAATAATGCATGCGCAGAACTCCTTCGTTTCTGTGTTCTCCCATGTGCGCTCACGATTGCCGAATGAATAAAATGAGCATTCTCGAACGGGGATACTTCAATATAGGTATTTCTTTCGGCAATTCAAATTCACGGTGTGCCAATCCTTCTCTGACACCCCGGCCCGCTATCTACAGTTTCAAAGGCCACGATTCACGAGAGACAACGCAGGAGCATGGACAGGCGTCTTCAAGAAACTCGTCGGGAGACCGGAAACGGAGCAATAAGTGTTCTGACCTAATGGACGCAGCTGCAAGCGGAACGCGCTTGTCTCGCACCTCGTGGCCGGCTCATAAAACTGCGCATGGTTCTGGCTGGTTCTCATTAGGGAAGGCGCCTACATTACCCTGATTACTCGCCGATTGTCGCAATTAAAGGCTTGTTTAGCAGTGCACGCCCATTCAGAAACGCGCGTGCTCCCTCAGCCCATTTCCACCTTCCTTTAACTCACAACACTCCGATGTCTGTAGGCGTCTGATAAGGAACGAGTCGGGCGCTTCACTAGGGGGGCCAAGACAGCAGTTGTCGCCTTCCCTCGCCATTGCAATGTATGGACCGCTATGCTTCCCTGAGTGTTCACGTGCACGAGCTTTATTGAGCTCGCACGGAGAGCGCACGTCTCTCGCGCCGTGTCTGGGTCTTGGTTGCGCGTGTGTAGACGTGTAAACATCGCGGCGTGAGTGTCGCAGGGTGTTTTCGTCCCTTCGTAGGCTCATTTTTGTCACATGCTTAAAGGGGCCATGAAGAAAAATACAAGTTTGTTTTATTCCTAAAGATTTCGTGTTCTGTAGGGTCCACAGCGCTTGTACGGAAGCAAACGATACTTTATTCCCTACGAAATTAACCAATTTAAGCTACAATTTTCATTCTCCCGCCAAAACGTGTGGAAGAGCGACGTTTGCAATGACATCATAAGAACAGGTGTTTCAGGTAAACTTGCTGTGAACCGGAAACTTGCTTACTGCTAGTCAACCTAGATCGCGCGACCAGACCACGGCAAGCCGTTTTCTGCCTTTGGTTAGTTTGTGACCGAATATAAACCTGGCGTGTTTTTTTTTTTTTTTTTCACAGAGAAAATAATCATTGCGCGAAACATGGTGCTCGCTCGAGAAATATTTTCTCGTAAGACACTGTCGCTTGCGTCAAATGGTCAGTGTCGTCTAAGGCAATCCCAAACAACCGCACTGCTATGCATCTCAACGAAGCATATTGAGCGCGATACCAGCAGCAGTACGCATCGGGGCTTCTATATGTACGTGTGCTTTCTTAACTTCGGCTGTTTTACCACCCTTCTTACTGATACAAAAAGAATGTGCCTTAAATTTAAGCGCAAATAGCTCGTTCGGCAAGCTGATAAGTTCTGCCTAATTTGCGTTTGATTTTTCCTGCCTCGGCCAATCGAACTGCTGGCTGGTACGACATCATAGGTTCTGTTGCAGAAAATGAGCTAATGGATCGCATGGCATATCCCTTTTTTCCCTACCTATACAGCTCATTTGAGCAAAGTTTCCGTTAAAAGTGGTGTCAGCTTGATTCTAACGAGGCAATATTTTGAATGAACCAAACTTACATTTTGTCTTCGCGGCCCATTTAAGAATGTCCACAAGCATTCGAGGATAACAGACGCGTTGCAGGCACCTTCTTACGTTCAATCCTGTGGCCGTAAAGGCCGCAATAAGGGTTAAATGTCCTCTGGCTATGCATTTTCCTCGGCTCAGCTGCTAATTACTTTCTCGCGCTGTCTTCCCTCATCAGCCTTAATTTATATTTTTTAAATGCTGACCCTTTATTTTTAGGCTTTAAGTGACACTGGTTCCATTCAGTGGAACAAATGTCTCGAACGCCATTGGCTTGTGATCAAATTAGGTGGAGACGAAACTGGGTTGAATAAGATGACGGAAAATAAGTGCTTGCATAAGTGGCAGTTGGGCGCGCACATATGCACGCCCAGCTTCAAGAAAAGCTTTTGTTAAAGCAAAATACTTTATTTCGAAGCAGCTGAACAGAGCTTATTTACGGCAAAGCAGAAAGTGTGGCATAATAACACCTGCATGTTTGCCCTATTGCAAGACCATTGCTTCTTTTTTTTAAATTTTGTGGTCATGCGATGCCCCACACTCTATGTAAAAAGTGTTTTCCACCGCATGACATGTTCTGCTTGTTCTACTTACTTCATTTGTGATAACTTCAGTTGCCCCAAAAATCACGCAACGAAAGCTTAAGATCAGTTAAGATCTCAGCGTCGCAATAGGAAACACCGGCTTCACATTACTTCGAAATGGGAAAGCCACGCGTCATAGGCACGTCCGAGATGCGGGCAGCTTAGGATGAGCGGCGTTGCGAGCAGTAACGGGAACCAAAGAAAATACCACAACCACACTCGGGATAATAAAACAAGTTTTCATAAACCATCGAGGGAGTAGCACATGCGTAAACAGCGGCCGCATGCTACAAGTTCTCTGTCTGACCCTCTGAATGGAATGCATGGGAGGATTTTTTTATTTTAAATGCTGATGCAACGGAAGCCGCTACAGGTACCGGCATATGGTTTCATTTCCCGTGTTCAACGGTCATAGCAATGATTCAACAGCTGTGGCGATGTCCATTGGTCTATAAACACAAAGTTTAAATCATTTATTTGAACGCATAATGTAAATTCAACAGGCCATATTGACAAAATTGTACATATGTATTTAAAACATTCTTTATAGATCGGTAGGCTCAGATGGGTAGGCTGAAGTACAATATCACCTATAAATAAAGGAGTGCCTGTCGATTAGGTGTCTTCGGGGCTCCAAACCGGTGTAGAGCAAAAGTTGTAATCAAACATGCTAATTTTATGAACCCGTAGTATGCGAATTCCAGCTGGGGTACCTTCGAAGTTCACAGCCTACGTGGCACGAACAAGCTTGTACTGTGGAAATAGCCACAAACATTCAATAATACTATTCCAAAGCGAGGATTTTTGTTTTTATTTTGTTTACTTAATAATCAAAAAATATTTTTACTGCCAGAAAACAAGTGTAAATCTCGAAGTTTTTTATGCTTATGGCGATGCAGAAAGTGACGGAGGCAATACAATTTCGTTCTTTTCCACACCTATCATTTCAGATTATTTTTGTATATAGTAATGTAGAACGGTTGTATTCTATTTTGTTATTGTAATTGTGTAGAAATTAGGCTGTTATTTCATTGCGTACATTGCGTAACTAGCGTCCATTGTGTAACCGCCCTCAAAGTGTAACCGCCCTCATAAACTGTAACCCACGAAACCTTCGAGTTTTTATGCAGAAAAAAGCCATTATTCTGCGCCGCATCATGTGCCGGATACCCGTGGCGCATGCTAATAGGCGACGGAGTGTGCACGACGGGGGCACTACCGTGCCGTTTACAACTCGCAAACGAAGACATAGTTCCCTACACCACTCGATAGTATAAACACGGCGACCGATTTGTAGACACGGTGCAGTCTAGTCGAGACGGCTTTATTTTAGTTCCAGTCAATTTGAGCCCACAATGGTTCGCTTCACGGTACTTTGGGTTCGCCTTTCCATTTTGGAGCACTTGCAAGCTCTCGAAAATAGTCAGGTTTGCCACCATAGCCGTCGTAGATCGCTTCTTCGGGCACCAAACGCGCGCGCAGTGGAGCCATGCGTCCCTACAGAGGCATCAGTACTGCTGATTGCGAGTTTGGCCCCTCGAATGCACGCTACTGCTTAAGGTACTTAGGCGCGTCAACAAAGGGAACAGCAAGCGCACGTTCACATGAAATTGACATGGTTCTGCAATGCGCCTTCACCTGGCCCTCGCGACCTCGGGTGGCGTAAAGGCTGTCCCGTTTCTACAGGAGCCACAGCTGGGAATGCTGATAAGCGGATACTGCGCTCTCACTACATGGTTCCTTCCGCCAAGCCGGAAAGGCGTTGCATGCATACCTTTCTGTGCATCGGTTTCGAAGATACCTGCACGGCATAGTTCAGCCGCAGTACCTTTGCGAGTTGAATACTAAACCCGTTAGTCTTTGTCCTCGTCTATTACGACCGTAATTGTGAACTGTACATTGGGGTATGAGTGAAACATACTTTTTCAGCAGCTTTTGGTTTAGGATGTAATTTCTTCTTGACCAATAACGAACTGTTTTGCCGTTACTTGCATCAAAACCTCGGTGCAATATTTCAGTTCACACGACAAATTACTTTCCCAGCGCGCACACGGGCAGCATAACACAAATACAGCGTGTAATTTACTCCTTGCAACTGCGACACGGAAGAGCACACCGCAATCGGTCTAAGTTCCTCCCTACGGGCTCGCGACATGCACTCTCGATTGGCGCTCTCCGTGCTCCATCCCGAGCCAATTGTCCGTTCAGTGCTCAGTCCCTTATCGTCCCGACCACGTTGTCGCCACTCAAGTGTTTGGCATCGGAGACCGGCCACAGTTCCGGTTCATGATTGCATTTGTTATTTTTCGTTTGGCTTTCGTTTATGTCTTTCTAAGCGGCTTCTTGCAGGGGATTCTACCGCAATCGTCGCACCCCGCTTTCATCCCCGCCAGTTGTCGTCGCCGCTCTCCCCGCTGATAGCTGATGAACCGCGAAGCACGTCGCATCTCAGTATCGTGGGCACTAATCGGGTTCCGGTGTTCGACCTCCTGTTTCTTTGTTTTTGTAACCTAGATAAGACTGCCTCGAGGGACAATGACACTCAGCAACGCACTGACTGGGCTTCGGGCTGCATCACTCTTTTGCGGTTATTGTTGTTTCGTAGCCTTTAGTTTGCTAACACACAGCATGGTTTTACTGGGTACTTAATCCCGAATAAAGTTAAGCATGTGGGAACTGGTAACAAATGTGTAGAAAGAGAATCACTACTTTTAGTAGCTAAATCATAGAAGCAGCCGAAAAAAAACATATCCCGAGAATGACGTTTGTAATTAAATTGTGCAATCGAGTGATTGCGTGCTAGTTTTATTTCACCATACAAATAATTCCGCAGATTATCGGTTAGGACCGTATAAGAACGTTTTGTCGTTCCGGTTCGAGTTCGACTGACCAATTCATGCAGCTAACAATAAAATGTCGACAAATGGCTATGTGGAGCGCCCGATTTTCCTGAAAAGTTTGGTATGGGCTGTTGCAAAACACAATGAATGCATGATGTTCTGCAGTGCCACCGCGCAGGTGAGGTGTTTGAGTGAAATGTCATGTACTTTGTGTTAGTCGCGTAATCGCATGTGTTTGCGGCATGGTTTATTCACTTAAGTTCCATTTGGTGTAGGTAAACGACAAGGTGGCCTTAGAGTACATATCTCGTCTATTTGGTACTTTTTTGGTCGGAATAGAGCTGTGGTTATATAATATTGTTTTGGCGGTTAGGTAATACATGGCAAACGAGACGTAGCCTTATGGCTTCGCCGATTGACTAGCCGCTTACAGCATCCTGCAGTCTTGCTTTGGTCCGCTTATAGAATCTGAGCGATGTATATTAACATAAGAACAAAACGCAGCTGCTACTTCCCTCAATATAGTCGGAAAATTGAAAACCAAAACTTCAAAGATGTTTCCAACTTTTTGCACAAGAAATTGCCAGTACTAATAATAAAGCAAACCACTTTTGACTTACATAGTTTTGAAGAGGGACAACTAAAGCTTTCACCATATTTCGGCAAACAAAGAGAATCCTAAAGAAATTTCGCAATGTCTGAAAGTAAAAAGGAGAAAAACACCAATGAAGGATAAGAAATATGCCACATCCAGGCATAGCTGTTAGAATTATTACCATAGCAATGATTTGCTCTTTATAAACTTGTGTTATTTATTTTAAAATTACGTAATATAAAGTGAACCACTTAGGAAAAAATTGGTATTTATTCTTTTTAACTGCGGAAGTTTGCTAATCAGCATAATAAAAGCTATATATACATACAGATACCGGATTCAAGAATAAATCGGAGAAGTCGGCCGGGATGTGGATCATGTGTCCACGAGGAGAGGTCCGGAGGACGGCTCTGCGCGGGCCGGCGGACGCGAGGTGCATGGCGCGGGATCTTTGCAGGGCAGCGCAGAAGCACACCAAACGCTCTGCTGTAGCCAGATCAGCAGGAGCGGGGAAGAAGGGGCACGTCGACTCAACTGCGGCATGGTTCTAAACAGCCAGCTTGACGACCACCCCAAGCAAAGTCGTCGGAGCAGGACCTCATTTTTGCAGGAAAACCCACCCGGGATATCCGTACCATGGGGGGAATGAGGGCGCGCCCGTTGCGCGAAGACTTTCTTTTCCACTGGCTGGGCGAATAGCTGCCGAGGAATATGCCATTGGAGCGGGGTACTGCACACGCATGGGGTGCGTACCAGCATCTAAAGTTGCATTCCATGGCCGCTGTTGCGTTTACGCCGTTACACGTGAACACGGATGGGGGAAGTGTTTTGTTCCTGAATTTGCAGCACAAGTTCATTAGACATAAGACTTTTTTGGAGCTCCTGGACAGCAGCGGATGAATCATTGTAGACAATACACTGGGTTGAAGCCGCCTTGATAGACACAGTTGTGTGCAAGAGGGCATCTCTTACTGCAAGGAGCTCCGCGTAATGTGATGGCCAATTTTCCTTGGCCATTTATGGATCTCTGTTTTCGCTTGGACGCCGGAGGCCGCTTCTTGCGGTGCGTTGCAGACAGGAACGGCCCAACGTCCATCTCGTCGTCAGATTTCCTGGGGGTGCCCGACGAACTTGACCCCCTGAACTTGGCACCCGCTCGGGTGCTCTTTGTTTGAGCCGTCTCCGCCACTGACGTCGCGAGCGCCACGGTAGGGTGAGGCGGTGCAGCGAAGGTGGGAGCCGATGCGGGGGCCACCACGTCCATGACCTCAGCGGCCTCCAGTGTACTGCAGGCTTGAGAAGGAGGGACAGGAGCGGCATCGGTCCCTCTGGGAAGGGTTGCCACCACAACCGCAGTGGACTGAGCAAGCGGTGTGGGGAAAAGTTGGACTGCGTGAGGCCTCCCGGGGGGGAAGGGGGGCCTGCGGCGGGATAAAGTCCGACTCTCGGTACTGAGGCCCTGCCGATACCAGACGCCCCTCGGTGAGCTGTGTCGTCGTATCTCGCCAGTGGAAAAGACGCGAACCTCTTTCGCGCCTCTGGGAAGATGTTCTCTGTTACCTTGACTTTATGATTCTTTTTCATGTTGAAATTTTTCGCAAGTCCTTGAGTACGCCGGATGTGGTTCCCGGAAGTTCGGACAAGTGAGGGTGGAGGAATCAGAGTTCTCGGTGGCGTGATACTGTGCAGCACATTTTGCACAGGTCGTTTTGCCGCGGCAAGGGTTGGTGCCATGTGCGAACCGCTGGCACTTGAAGAAGCGGCGCGGGTTTGGTATGTAGGGACGGACTGCACATCCGATGAAGCGTGCATTGCTATATTCAGAAAGGTTGGATTGGCTGATTGTCAAGATTATGTGTTTCGTAAAGATTTCCTTTTTGGCTCTTCGGATAGTGCTGCACCTGACGGCCGTAACGCCCTGCTCCTTGAGGCCTTCAAGCAGGTCAACACAAGTTTCGGTCAGCAGATCGGGCTCAGACATCACACCCTGGGAGCTGTTCAGGCTCCGGTGGGGTGTGACTCTAATGTCCACATTGTGGATGTGTGTTTGAGCAAGGATGTTGACAGCCTATTGTTCCGTGTTGACCTCGACAATGATTTCTCCCGTCTTGAGTTGTTTAGCCGCATACTTTTCGCCAAAGATGCTCTGCAAGACTTTTGATATCAGGAATACGAGAACACGGACATGACGCTGCAGGTCTTGCTGAGTCAGGTGACTCAATCACCAAAAAGGGAGAATAGTCATCAATCTTGGAAAAGACGTTTGTTTAGAGTGTTGGAAAAGATGCTTCGGTGCGGCCCCTTTTCAGGAGCCGATCATGTTGGTAGGGAGTTTAGAAGATACAATGCATCATGTATTAGAGGCAGGGGATGGGGGTACTTTTAGATGCGAAGCAGCCTATGGTCGAGCCTGCTACCTCCGCAGTTGTGTTGGCGCCGTTGTGTGGCGTCCACACCCCCACTACGCATGCATGGCCAGTCACCGCTGATCATGATTGTGGCAGGATGCCCATAGGGATTGGCCAACCAAAGAATCCACCACGAGATAGCTTCGCGTTCAACCCCCTTCGTCACCCTCCCGTAGGCGAACCCTGAGTACCACACCCCCACTGCGCATGCCTGGTCAGGCACCGCTGATGATGATTGTAGCAGGATGCCCCTAGGGATTGGCCAACCAAAAAATCTATCACGAGATAGCTTCGCGTTCAACCCCCTTCGTGATCTTCCCGTAGGGGAACCCTGAGTACCACACTCCCACTGCGCCTGCCTGGCCAGGCACGGCTGATGATGATCGTGGCAGGATGCGCCTAGGGATTGGCCAACCAAAGAATTCCTCAGGAGATAGCTTCGCGTTCAACCACCCTCGTCATCTTCCCGTAGGGAAACCCTGAATAGTATGCGACGCATTCCTCCTCTCCTCTCCGACGCTGCTTTCCTCTCCGGCATTCCTCGTCTCTTCTCCAAAGCTCCTCTCCTCTCCGGGATTGCGCACCGAATGGTAACACCTGCGGCTCCGCGCGCGATAATGCGAAGCAGCTTAGGGTTAGAGACGCGACGGTAGCCGCTGCATGCTCCGCTGGGGGCGCCACAGTAGCTCCGCGCTATAAATGACGCGCGCGTGCGCTCCGCTCCCCACATTATCCTCCCGCACCGCCGTGATCGATCTGAAAACTAATGGGAACTTGAGTCGACCCCATGGCTGCTTCGCATACTACTCAGGGTCCCCTACGGGAAGATGGTGAAATTTTTCTACGATGCTTTCTAAAATCTTTAGAGTATCTTTATTTTTGTTGATTTCTGGTTTTGACAAAGAAAGCTTAGAATTATATTTCTTTTGAAGTTCTCTTCTTTCAGTGGCTGTTATTTTGCAATCATCTAAATAATGATTAAAAAATTAGCTACTTGGCGACATTTGCATATATTCTGTTCACATATATTGAATCATTTTGTTGGAGCCTCTTACTTCAAGGAGCAATCGTCCTAATATACTTTCTCTGGAGAAAATACAGACTACTCACACGTGTCAGCCTCGGGATTTGTCTCTTTCCTATCTCGCTACAGAAATGACAGAAGTGGACACTAATAAAAACAACATGCTAAAAATATAAAATGAAGACATGGCTCCGTAGATATTCTTGAACACTGCAAAGAAACTCGCCGTCCGTATTCATTTTTGTATGTTGCGGAGGAACAAACGAGAATTATTGTAGCAAACTTTTTTGAGGTAAACTTCAATTGCGAAACATACATGCTTCTCGGTGGCTTTGCTGATATCCCGTTCCGCTCACAGTGGCCGTGGAATGGAAGAAACACTACAGGGCACAGTGCTTGCAATTAAAAAATGTAAACCTCTTTGGAACTTGTCCGACACATTTTGAAGGCGAATTAATTTTTATATGTGAACTGCTTTACCAGAATAATAAACCTATCTCTTCTAAAAAATGTGGGGGCGTGAAACGTGTTCTTCAAAATCCTGCAGTTGAAAATACAAGCTGAATTGGTTGCTTGGGAAACAAAGTGAAACAAAGGCAGAATATTAAACCAATGCCAACTACCGTCCTCTTGATAAGAATGTTTTGTAAACCTGTCGTTACCTTCGAAGTCTAAAAAAATTGAAAGATTTGTACGTGTACTTCCCGAATAGAGTTGTGTATTCTTTCGAGGCAGTTTCTCGAGCACAGCTAACCGGTACATTTATTTTTATTCAAGCATATATCTTCATTGTCCTTATTAGGTATAAGTTGTATAATCATGTAACAATGTATAGTTACAGAGTGACAGAAATGTTTGTCTTCGTGGTTAAAGTGGTCGTTCTGTGAACATTATCATACCGAGAATTAATTCAGGCGAGTGCCACCCATTTGCACTACGGCTACTCCCACCATGCTGGCACATTTTAAAAACCCCGTGTCAAGACCACTCGACTATGCCAGCATATGGTTAGCAGTTCTTGAACAATCATTCACAGACATCGTCAGTGCTTTTGTCACGACGAACGGTTAAATCCAAACTTCCTCGAAATTTAACAAATAGTCTAATACTTTCGAAGATGAGCTTTTAGGGAACAGATTGTATATTTGTGCTAGAATTTCTATAGAAAGGATTGCCGGGAAACAGCCGACTGTTCGCCATCTCGAGTAATGATGTGCATGCGTTTTATTCAGTTTTTGCGCTTCAGTATTATCCACAAACCGTTCATTTTTTATTTAAATAATAGCACCCTCTTTACAAACGAAAGGGAAGTACGTCTCTGGGGAGGTTAAACCATGCCGTTTGGGAGGATTTCTTTCCTCCTAGTTTTCAAACTTACAAAGCCTTGGTTTCAATACCCTTTGTTACAGTATTGAGCTTCACACTTAATCGTCTACATTTTTTTGGTATTTCTTCTTGTCACCCTTGGATCCCATGCCTTCTCCTTATTAAATAATTGCGTAGATAGTCAATAATAATGTCACACAGCATTTTGTTGCCTTATTACTGTTTTAAGAGGATTGTTAATAGAGCTTTAATTCTACAGCCCGAAGCCTTGAGAATACTTTAAAATCTGCAGGCTGCTCTTTTTAATGTGCTTTGTTTTTCTATTTTCCAATTTACCATTATATCTAGCTTAACACCAGGCAGCCTAGGTATATACGCGATACGATTATTTATACGTTTTTCTTACCGCAGCAAGGACAGGCGAGATTCGCGTATGCAATGTCATTCGAATACAGACAATCAGACTCCCACTGCGTTATGCGACAGCCCAGGGCAAAGTTTTAAGGCACGTCGCCGACTGGGCGCCATAATTCGCAAATTGTGCTTTTTTGACGACATATATTGGCCAGGCGATTGCACTGCGGTGAACCTCAGCTGCGGCGCAGCCTGAGGGCATAGGTATCCGTTTTTTTCCGTAAGCCATGCAATGGCATTCTGGGGAAGGGTTGTTTACATGCACAATTTTAAACAAGTATCACTGCGATTGTAAACATACAAAAAAATTGGCCCAAATCAATGCCGTGAAGGTGATTTGGAAGTAAATCTTTAAATGACACCCACAACAATTGCCTATGCGACGTCCCTTGAATTCAGACACGTGGCTCTACAAAGAGTAAAACCAGAGATTCTGCCAGCCGTTACCTGGAATTCGCGGGGGCGGCGTCCCGAAAGCAGCAGCGTTGGCCACAGCCGGGCTAGAGGGGCGGACGCCGCCGCCATAGCCCGGCCGTGCGTCGACAGAAAGAAAAATTCACCCCACCTCCCCGAAGGGAATCGTGAGGAAATGCGAATGCATTTCTTTTGCGCGAGAGTGCGCGGAATTTATAATTAATGAGGAGACGGTGATTTGTAGCGTAACCATTTATTTAACACCTGTTTGTGTTGTCGTTGTGCTTGACGGCCATGATCACTGCCTTGTGGTCGGTAAAGTGCACAGTCAAAGGGTCTTTGAGAAGCATGCGGGCGTGGGAGAGTGGGGCGAGCGTCGAGAGGAGAAGCACCGAAGCACCGCGCCTACCCTCGCCTACACTCTCCCACACACACAGGAGCTCCGGCGAGCTCCCGCGATGCGAGCGCCCTCACACGCCCGAGCGCGCTCCTCCTCTCCACTCACTTGCCGCTGATCCGCCCGCACCACCTGCTCCGGTTGCTACGGGAGAGGGGGTGAGAGCGGAGAGATAACACCTGCGGGCGCGTGGACGCCGCACGGCGCCTGACATGGCTCGACTAAGAAATGCATTCGCATTTAAAACGGAGAGGAGCGTCTTTCGAAGGGTGAGAGAGCGGAACCTAGACATCCTGTTGTGCTGGTTCGGGGCTACACTACCGCGCGACACAAGCGCAGGCACCAAACCGATTCGGCATGGCAGCTTAGTGATTCCCATTTATGCCGATTTAAACTAGTTAGTTTAGTAATTGAGAATTGCGAGAAAGCTGAGGGAACTTTCATAATCGCTATTTATCAGAGCATGTTGCTCCTTTTGAATTTTTTCATTGGTATTCACCAATTCAGAAAACGGAGTCCCATTTGTGGCAAGCAGTGCGCAAATGTTAGCGCTTTTCTAGCCGCCAGATGTCTGTATGTGGTCTCTACATTTTGTTTTCCCGCCCGGCACACCAATCCTTAACGTATTTTTGCCGTACGACCACTTAATTTCGTCGAGTCCGGGTTACCAACAAGGTGATGTCAAACAAGTTAATCAAGCCGGTTAAAGGAAGCGCACAATTCACGCAAAGCTGGGCCCAAACAGGCCCAAAACAAGGTCACCTAAGCATAATAACAAGCCGTCCCGCCGACGTGCCCGCAAGCAGGCACCTCCGCACAGGAGGGGAACACTGGGTAGATTCGCCGCGCCATCTACAGTGTGCTTCGTGAGTGAAAACCTCTACGCCCCCCCTCCTCCCCGTGCTACACGGCCCCCGCCGGGCTGGGAATTTATTGTCCCGCACGCCGCGAAAGAACCGTTGGCTGGTAGAGGTAGAAAGCTTTGCTATTCAATGCAAAGTCGCCTTCGAGTATGGAGAACTTCTTTTGTCCATGAACGTAGTCACGGTGCTTATGAACAAAAATAATTAGAAGATGGTAACAGTTTGATAGCGATATACAAATACTTGTTATAATAGTAAAGACGACGTTACAGCAAACAACCACCGCCCCATCAACTTGTTTGTTTAGTAGCAACATAATCAATTCATACTAGATAGGAAAATTTTCTGCTATATGTCATGAAAATTTATTGTGAGAGTTTTGGCCGTGTCAAAGCAAATATGTGATGGCAGGTTTTAAAAATGCAGTGCGCTTTTGCCAGCTGTTGCTTGCCTGAAGCAGGGTACCAAACATGGTTTTATGCGTTATGTGCGTCGCATTTTCAACCTTTTTGCCTAACCTTTTCTTCCGCTACACGAAAAAGCCAGCAGCTGCTATATTCTGCGTTGTCACCCTAGCCGCGATTGAAGTGCCTCGAGCCGCGGCACTCTCATCTTCTTGGGCGCTTCTTCCGTATTCCCAGACACCGGAAATTGTTACGGACTTGTGCAATATCGGGGCTCGCACCGAAAGGGGCAACTTTACGACTTTCCCTGCGCTCCCCTCCATCTCAGCGTTGCGCCTGCAGACAACGTCCAGCTTGCCTTGCCCGCGTGCGTTTTTCCCGCTATATCGTGAGCTGCAACGAGTCCAGGAGCAAAATCTAGACCCGCGCTACATACAGTTTCCTTTTACGGCAATATTTTAAACTTATTTCTTCAAAACTCTCAGCGTCTCCGTGGCCAGTGTGTGGCACAAATAATGGCCGACGAATGACGCGCAAAATGGCTGACGGCTCAAAAATAAAAGTAGTTGAGAGTATGCAGGAAATGTCTAAAACACACACTAAGGCAATCGCGCGTAAACGAAACTTTGGTAAACTTGAGAATTCAGAGTAAACGAACCTCGAGCCTTCAGGATGCGTGACGAGTCCGCATCCCAGACACCACAAGGGGCTGGCTCCGTGTCAGTACGTACGGCACAGTGCTACCAGGGCGCACCCGAGCATTCGGAACGCGATAAAAGATACCGGAAGGGACTAACATGATAATTAAATTACACTTTCGGCAATGCGAGACCAAAGCCTTCGTGTTCACTGTATAATGTGGGGTGTTTGGGTATACTCGTGAATATATATTTTGTAGACACCTGTTGCAAACAACTGAACATTTATCTGGCTTTTTTAAATCCGGCAACTGCAAGATCCCGTTACAAGAATGACAGCTAGCTGGCAATTCAATACTGTGATAAGCTGCTTATAGTGCATACCCAAGCGGTGCATGACAGTGTGTGCTGCGTCATTCTTCTTTCTTAGGAGTGAGACGATGACGGAGGTAAATTTGTATATCCCAAGGTGAACAGAGGCCTGTGATCAAGAGAAGTGATTCCTATTCTCTAATAGAACAGTAGCACGCAATCGTCCTTCACTCATCCGGCGCTGCCCAGTGTGAGAAACAGTTGCAGCTGAGAAGGCAGTGTGAAAGGCAACGTTCCTTTCCACTGCCTGAAGCAAACAGGTCGTGCATCACCATCTTTTCTTAAGAGGGAATTATAGGTCTGATTCCTTCTTCTCGTCCTTTCATCAGTGAGCATTCGCACATCTCCGAGTGAGTGAGGAGAAGGTCCTGAGGAGGGAGACGAGCCCAGGCATATCTAAGTATGTACGTACGCATGCGCCGATATTTTTTCTTTGCGCCAGGCATGTGTCATATTTATTGGTAGAGGTTCTATTCACCCGAGGCGTCAGGCAGTACTACGTATGCAAAAAATACCCTATAAGTAAAAAAAATTGCTTCGCTTTTGCCGAGGCACAAGTACGCTTTCCCGCAGAAAAAACAAATACAAAACTGCGAATGGCTGGCGGAAAAAATTGAAACACACACGCGCCGTTCTGTTCGTTTGTGTGCAATTGCATTACCTGGAAGGTCTGCTTCGGCAAGTGACCGCGAAGAGGCGTCTCGGAAGATGCAATTATGAAAAGAGATGAGGCTGCGTTGCTATTTATACCACCCTGCCTGGTTCCTTAACTGGCCACGCTCAGTTACGTGCAATTATAGGGCCCGCTTGGCTTCGCCTCGTTAGAGGTGACCAACGTCAGCAAAAGCGACGCGAGCACTTTCCTTTTTAGTGGTATGCTTATTCATGGCTGCGAGCTTCTTTTCGGTGTTCTTTATTCTTTTTTTACTCACAAGGACCGAAAAACTAAAATACGCGTAGTGGCTGCTTATCTTGACGTGTTTGTGTGGAGCTAGAAAAAGAGTTCGAAGAAATCCCAGAATGTAAAAAAGGACAAAAAATGAACGACCGACGAACGCAAGTAAGCACAGTTGTGTAGGTCTTGGCGGGGGGCCAGCGTGCGTCAATAATTTTATGGTTGGTTTTGCTCCTTGTGGTCATTGCTTTTTAGATGATAAGGTACTTCTGTGAAACGAAAAAAATGGCCTCACTCGATTACAATCCTCAGCAAATTTGCACTAAGGAATTCCAGAGCTGCCATGGCGGCTCGGTGTCAAGGCGTGCGGCTGCTCAGCACAATGACGTGGACTGCATATCTGCTGCGGCGGCCATTTTCTAATGGTGGCGATAAACGTAAACGCCTGGGGGGGATTATGGCCCAAGTTAAAGACAAGGAGCTGGTCTAAATTAATGCGTATTCCTCCACAACAGCGAAACTCAGATCATAGGTGTGGTATAGTGGAAGCAAGTAAAACGTTAAAAATTCGAAAGATCTCACAAAAATCACTCTACCACCTACCGTAAAAAATAATGCGGAAATGTACACTTCTAAAAAGAATATATTTCTTTTTGTATTATAATCATGTGACTCATTGTTGTAAAATGTGTCCCTCCTTAAGCCTTCTCCCGTCCCCCCAACTTTTTTTTGCACACGACGTGAGAGATCCTGCACAACTGTGCAAATATAAGACAGTATAACTTGCCGAATCAGACACCTATTATAATATTTCTTGCTAGCTACAACCTCTCGCAATATAATCGGTCTATGCGCCCATTTCCAGCTTTATTTCAACGAGCTGCGCCGTGGAAAGCCTCCTTGATTTTTCGAAGATCCGTTTCTGTTTTGGAGTAATTCAAATAATTATAGCTTTTTAACAAAACCTTTTTTGAATCGCTTACACAGACCCGGAAACATCTAAAAGGGAATGAATATATCTTACTCGCAGATATAACTTGTAAAGTACGGAGTGAGTACATTTTGTGCAGGAAAGGTTTCGGGTGATATTGATCAACACACCGCCATCCAGTGTAGACGACTACCAAGCGAATGGTAGGAAACGTAGAAAGGTGCAACCTAATGATAACCAAACGTTCCGTCGGTGGACGAAACATCCGGGCCTTCCCATAGTGCTTCGCTTCCGTACCTGTTCATCTCATCTATTTTATGGTATAAAATTGGAAAACCTAAAGATTGACAACCTATTTCTTTATTTTGATGCTCCGGCATCAACCTTTTAGCTGTGCCTGTAAACAGCTAAAATAAAGTCGAAACTCGTTATAACGGAGTACTACCGGGCCAGCAGTTTAGTTCGTTATATCCGATATTCTTTATAACTTTCCAGCTAAAAATCGTTCCACACCAATCGGTACTCTGGCTCCCGGCCCAAATCCTTGGTACAAAAACGCTTTATTTCAATCTTCGAACCTACTATAAAGAAGGTAACCCTTATTTTTCTCCTTTTAGCATTTCGAGCTCACTGAACCAGAACATGAAACGGGAAATTATTTTGGAACAAAGTTCATTTGAGAAAAATTACGCCCACCTCCCCTCGCGGGAACCCTGGTGTGATGCGACGCTGAGGGGGGTTCAAGCGCAAGCGGAGAGCAACCGTCGACCGAAAGGCCGCCGGAGAGCGGCCCGCCGGTTATATGCGCAGCACGCTCGAAGGAGAGGAGACCGCGGATGAGAGAGTACTGCACATGCGCCGGCGCCAGTGTATCTGCCGCGGCTATGACGCAACACAATCCAAAACAATCCACTTTAATCAAATTCAATCCAATCAAATCCAATCCAAGCCAATCCATTCGAATCCAATCCAATGCCCCTCGCGAGAGAGGGGCATCGGAGACGAGAGGGGCTGAGCGGCGGAGAGCGCAGCTCGCACGGCGAAGAGAATGGGGGAGGGGCGGACGACAACAACGCCGACGACGCTGCATGGACAAGGCGAGTGAATGAGATGCAGTCGCATCTAAAACAGGCCTGCGTTCCTATTTTTTGGAAGCAGGGTGTGATGTTTCTCTGCTTGCTATTCACAGTACTGAGCATGATGACGTTTTCCACAGTGTCCATGAACAAAGGGGCCTTTTATTCTTCTGCACTTTCGGATGCCGGGAGTTTTCCGGAGTTGCTCCTCAGCCTACTGGTGAGATATTTCTTCGCTATATCCGATAGTGCACGTGGCTCTCACAGTTTCACTTTCGTTGTAAAAGAATAAGTGCCGTTGAAATGAAGCGTGACAAACCAAAGTTCGTATTTATTTCGCTATATCCACAAAAATCGCTTTATCTTTGTTGGTTATACCAGGTACAACTGTAGTCGATAAACTTGCACGTATCGTAAAATACAGCAAAGAGCGTCAAAAACACACAACTGAAGAACGATACACAGCGTAGTGACCCTCATTCCTCATTCGCTTAAACTATTTCCGCACCATTTTCTTTCGCTATAAAAACACCAATAAACACAAATAACCACTTTGGTGCTCCTGGTCACGTGGATGTTATCTTTTTCCTGCAGATAGGATGGTCCGTAGTTGTTCTAGAGCGGCGAATGGCAGCATTACCAATGCTATTGAAATATACATTTTCTCAGCTACTTTTTTTAGTGTGTCTCGACAATAACTGCAAACGGTACACATGCATGGTAATACTGGTGGAGGCCGGATTTTTTTTAACTGCTGGAAAAAGTAAACGCACCATGATCAAATCCTACCACATTTTCAGCGATGAAGGCAACTGCATGCGCACTGTTTATGTCGACCTTTCTGTGTAACCACACCTTATTGAATTCAGCATAAGGCGAACAATTATTACACCTTTCTTCGGACCATTTCCCCGTGAACTTGTAGTGCTTGCTGTACCAATGGTCACGGGCTTCTTAATTTACACTTTTTTTTAATTTGGTGCGTTGCTGCAAGACGTTTTCGTGCCGTGAAATTCTTTGTTGGGGTAATAGCAAAATTAGCTGGTAGTGGGGCATAATTGAGGGTCGCGCCTTTTTCGTTCCCGATTCCATGTTACACGTACTGCCTTAAAGGAGCCCTGAAAGGCATTTTGAGCACACTAAATTGACTAGCGCAATCGTTAGATTGGGTCGTCAACATCATCTGTGCCAAGTATTACTCTTTTACGCGCAGCGGAAAGCTCACACTTTTGTTGCAAAGTTTGTCGCTTTTTTCTCACCCTTCCCTTCGTGTTTTTGGACGCCGCCATCTTCACATGTCTACGTCAACAATTCCCAGATGTTCGTCATGAGCTAGACATCCTGCTATTGGGCGGCTTTTTCACGCACTTCCGGCAAAGAGATGAGTCGTCTGCTTAGGGTCGGCTCGCCGGCTGATCTGCCAGCGGAGTGCCGGAGTGCTTGGACATTTTACGACAAACGAAACAAGTGTAAACAAGCGCCTAATTGTTTGCATTGAATGCAACAGGGCCATAACACGACATGGATATTCTCTTACTTGAGTACGTTCCGTAAAGAAAGCGTTGAAGCCCCGTGGCGCTTCTTTCTTGTAATCGCAGAGAACGCCCTGAGCCGAATGCCCGGGTTTGACACATACATTTTATTCAACTTCGAAACAATCCAGAGATGCGTTTCGAACGAACACAACGTCACAACATGCGTTGCAAGTCCGAACCGCGATTGACAGACGATGGGTTGCCTCCTCCTGCCCCTCGTAAATTCGGCACTCACCTCGCGCGCGGTTTGCGGGGACGAACAGCAAGTCACTTAACTCTGGCGCACAAGCCGAGATGGGTTTTAGCCACGCACACTGCAGATACCCCATGCGAGGTTGAGTCGTATGCCGCTTGAGAAAGATAATCCAGACCATGGGAAGTACTATCCACCCGCAGAAGCACAACGTCGCATTTCATCGCGAAACAAAGGCGTCCACAACACACACACCATCGCCTCCTGTAATGCCAAACGCATCTCGCACTTCCAAATGGGAGTGAGTAGTATGCCTGCAGTGCCCATATGCCGCGAGGTGGGGCCCCAAGCTGAACCGGGATCACGCAACCGTAACTAACTTCCAGAGCGGTTTGTGCCTTGTTGCCAGGGCAACCGATGTTTGATATTGTCAAAGAAATGGTGCTCGCTCCAGCGCTAGAAAGCTAAGAGCCGCGGAGGAGCATGTTTTGCCAACGTTGCCGCTCTCCACCACGCGTCGCCCCAAGCTGAACTGGCATTTTGTGCACGGGTTCTGTATCGGTTTAAAATGTCTTTTTCACATGCCGCCGCCAGGAATTACCACCGCCACAAAATAAGACCCGGCACCAGCGGAGCCACATCTGATACGCCGCTTTTTGGATAAACAGTGCGCTGTGCATCCAAGGGAGCGAGCGCAGGATCCTCCCCGTGCGGCTGCGAGTTCGCCGCCGATAAAGAGTCGCGTGCCGCCGATAGCAAAGTTCTGCAGCAACGTACACCGCGAAAGGGCAAGAACAGGCCGCCGCACACATGCGGCCAGATTTTTCGTTCGCTTTTCCAGCCTTGAGCGGAGAGCGGGATTCATGGTGTCAACAAAGCTTGCCCGTAGCAGACGGCTGTGTGAGCAGCGCAATAGCGGAAGTACGTCACCGCCGAGGAGCGCAGCATCATGGGAGGGAAGGCTCGCTCGCCGTCAACAGCGGAGAGTAAGTTGAAAGGAGGAGGAAACGCGGCGCGACGATAATACGCGGTTTTTGATTTACGATTTCTCAGCTAATACTCATCGCTTCAACAAAATTTTTGCGAGAGGAGATTGCTAATACATTGCTTTATTTGGTTACATGTACATCTACGCATCGGCGGAAGGTATTTCAGGACCCCTTTAAGTACGCAGTTACACCAACTAACCTACGCTTCCTTTCGCTGCTCCAGAGGGTCCAATGCCCGGGAACAATCAAAGCCAGCTTGCACAACGGTGCAAGCCTGATGTCGCAGCAGATCTGTATTCATCTCCCTAAGCTGAATGTGACGAGCGCCCTATAAGCCCCTTAGAAAATATTTATCCTGTGTATACGGCGTTCGTAACCAGAAGTGCAAATCAAACGCGACGTAAATTATATACGTGTTTTACTTGTACAGTACCAACTTGAGTCTTCATTTACTTCATCGTCCGCAGCCGCAAAGTCTTCGTGGAGCACTCCCTCGCCGTTGAAGACCTGTATTTCTTCTTCTTGTTGTTCTGGGCGATTGCATTCTCTCATGGCATCACGACACACTTCTTGATAAACCGCCTTTTCTTTCCGCGTCCATATCTTCTTTGGTCGCCCCATTCCATCCCTTATGTGCGCAGTACAGAGCCGGACCGAGTTCTGCCATGCACATGTTTCTGCAACACATCATCATTATCATCACCATGCTTGTTCCCTACAGGGATCCAAGCACGATGATGATTTTATGATGATGATGATTGTTATGATGACGACGACGACGAACGCTGATTGATATTTATATGATATTGATATGATACTGACTGATATTGAGGCATATTGATTGATATGACTGAAGGCACGAGCTCAAGCCACGTCTCACCGCGCAGAAACAGAGAAGTCAGGCCAAATACAGCTTTTCTGTCCAAAATGACGCCGGTCTCTTCTAATTCTACGATATGTTGTTAGCAGTCCTTATGGCATTTCGAGTGCCCACGCCGGTATTTTTTGCTTTATTGGAGTGTTGATGACGTTGTTTAAAACATTTACTGTCGGCTAGTGATGCTGTTTGAACGGATGCGCCTGTAGTTTGGTATTTGCGGACATTGGTGTTTTTAAGGCAGTCATTTTCCGGTCCACAGCAGAATACTTCCGCCTTCTTTATTCCCTCGCTACAGTGTAAAGTACGGATGGATCGCGAAAACACTCAATTAGCATTTACCTGTCCAAGAAATTTCTTACAAAAATTGATTCTGAAATTTCCTATCTCCAACCTTCCATTACACGTTTTCTGCACGTCGCATGACGGCTAGCATAATCTAAGCAAACTTATTGATTTCACTTCCTGTCCACATCCGACTGCCCCCAAAAGATAACTCGTTTGAATCCTAAATTTTGCTTAATAAAAGAACAGAGCTAAATACGTAGCACGGGCTTTGAACCGTGTTGTTTATTATAGAACATGGCTTTTTCACTTGCATTTTTAATGCTTCACACTGTTAGGTTGTTCTTGTTCTCCACGGACTACTCCGCTCCACTTTTCAGAGCGTATAAACTATAAAATAGAGCACCTTTCTTTTACTACTCAATATTGCCTATGTATTACGTACATGGCAGCAAAATCGTGCCACATGTTACGGACAGACGGACAGGTTATTTGGGGGTCCCCGAAAAATGCTTACGGAGTGGAAAAGTGTTACCAGACATGGTTGAGTCACTGCAACTGCTCACGAGTAACGCATACCCGTGGCGTATTAAATACTGAAAACGTGCTTCTACGTTTCTGGCCATGTTTTAATGGGGGTGGTCATTATTGTATTTCGCTGTGTACAGTTTTCACGTCATCAGTAACAGGAAGCGTATTCTGCTGACACACGAGCCCTAGGATTCTCATGGTGGGGCGTGTTCGCGCATTGGTGAAGGAACTAGGTTTTAGTTGCGCACAATTCAGTCGATGCTGACAACCAACCCTGGAGAAATCCAGCAGAAGAGTATTGTTTTTACAAACCATCAAGGATTGTTTTCGAAATTGCGGGGCTTCTTTTCAGCCCACCAATCTGCAAACTCGACCACAGGTACGCTTGCAAGCGGGAACGCTAGTATCCCGGCACGCGCGTCGGCCACCCCAGTGTTATTCGGGCAGATAAAGGGAACGTTCTTGCGGACACGCCAAAACGTGCGCTCTTAAGGAACGCTGGTGAGGGGGCGATTGTATTGATTGATGGTGACGTTTAACTCGCCAAAGCTACACATGCGATGAGGCACGATGAAGTGGGGGGCACCGGATTAACTTTGACAACCTGGGGATCTTCAAGGTGCGCCAAAATCTCGAACACATGGGCGGTTTCACTTTTCGCCTCCACCAGAAAAGCAGCAACTACAGCCGAGAATCGATCCGGCGTGCTTGGGCGTGCGATTATAAGGTTAACCCCTCGTGCGTTGACCAGTCGTCTTAAAAATAATGTGACTCACTAACATACGCTTATAAAAGATTCCCAGGGACGATTATCCCGATGATACTTTCAGGTCTCTTAATCAATCAAGCTCTGCGCCCTCCAAGGAGTAATGAACTGCGTTAGAACTCCAAAGAGTAAGCCGATAAAAGGATGTCATGCAAGTGAAGGGGGCTGCTGCCCAACAGCGTTGACAGTAAAGATGATCGGGTCCATGCGAGTCGATGCATCTGGATACCCGATGCCCACGGAGGAGCGCTAGTAACCTGTCTATTCCGCAACCGGCAACGTAATAGCGTTTCACGTTATTGGGACACGTGAGAGCGTAGACGTCCCCTCCGCTAACTGCTGATGTTTTGTTTCCTGCGTCACCAACCTTTTCTGTTATGAAATTGCGCGTTTCCTGTGCTTGTTGTCGGCGGGTAACTTTACCATTCTTTTGCTCCTTGACACGGCTAAAAATTTAGCTTACGACAGTAAAAGTCTGTACGACGTACAATGTCTTCCGCTTATCAAAACAAACCATAGCAGTATGAGTTGTCGAGTACACAGCACGTTTTCCCTTCGCAACGCTTCTCTGACAGCCTGTGGGCTTCAACACTGACGAAGGGGCATGCTAAAAAGTAAAAGTACATCATAATTTTGTATGTAACCCGTTGTTCCCCCTAGGCGCTGACTTTTTCCCGGTGAAGAACCACGTATTTATAACTAACGTTTTACTTAGGTGTATATAAACAGTTTCATGTACACGTTACTCGCTCCAGCAACTACGAACACCAACAAGCGCAAGAATGGAGCGTGCGATGTTCGCCCACATGCCTTTGTGCATATTGAGCTGTCTAGTAACCTCTCCACACGGCTCACGTCGGATGAGGCAGCCACGTTACAATGTCTTACCACCATCACGACGACATCTCCTCTGTGTGAAGCGATCCATAATGTCAAGCAGCATAGTTGTTATGGGGTTCACTGATGACTCTCTTGCAGTCGCATCACACTGCCACTCCCCCTAATAATAACAGGGGATAGTAAAATCATAAAGGGGTGTACAAACAAGTTAGTGCATCTTTTTCGGCCGTTCGCACTTCTTTTCCGCTGGCCCGTAACTTTTGGTCCCCAAACGATGAATAGAAGAAAAAAATAAGAGGACAAACCATTTTATTTTTGGCGGGGCCTATACATCAACCTCGTCATTCAAGTCCAAGAGGCTAAACACATGCCTGTGAAGTCGATAGGAGCCACCTTTCGTATTGCTTTCCGCGCAAAGTGGGCCAAGGCATGATCCCAGCAAACGATGCCTCGTTTCGTAGAAGCGTGCGCCATCATTTTAGGCCCCGTATTTCTTGCCTCGACATGAGTGTACGAGAGGGCTCAACGGGAAAGTCTTAGTGAAAGATTGTGATGTCAGTTAGAAAGGTCACCTTGGAAGTGTATACTGTGCGGGATGCGTTCATATGACCATTTGTGCCGCACAGGGACGCAGCTGACGAAACTCAGGCGCACGGTAGAGTAAAACTATTACACAAAAACCGCAAAAAGAAAACAAAGACGGTAGAGACAATGCCTCCACCAGCCTTTTGCGGTTGCCAGTTTTTACTGACGTAAGACTGAGGCGGCAGGGCGGATTCCGAAAGGGATGGATAGATATGGAGTGCTTGAGAGTTTCGAAAAGCTTGCCAGAGACGGGATTTAGGCCTTGCGAAAAATTTATGAACCTTTACGTTCTTCTTCGCGCGTCACGTCAAGTGCAGCCCACGTGTTGAGGTGGACAAAAAGACAACCAGATAAATATTTATAACACTTTTGTGGCCGAGCCCACACCGCGCCACACATGGTTGGTTCCAGCGTTTACGTCGGACGCAAACAAACGTTTTTTTTTTGCCGTTGTTGTGTATAGGGAAAAATGTAACAGTGAGGGATGTGATGGAGCGCCTCAAAAATGGCATGTTCAGTTCGAAGTTCCCAGGAAAGCGCAATAATAAAGCAACTATGTACTCTCAAACTCATGCTTTGGTGTTACAGTGAAGCGCGTAGCTTCTGGTAATAAAGGAGAAGCATTCCGACATGCCGTAGAACCAATGCTGATTCTCCGCCCTATTTTGTTGACGGTGCATCGTTACTATGCATCGCCTCGGTGTAAACCTATACTGGCCTCTAGGCTGTGTTTCCAACTTTTGTGAAAACAGTGACGGGTTTATTTCATGTACGTTTTCGAGAAAAAAAAGGCACCTTTTCCGCAGTATACGCAGCTGGCACATAGTCTTCCTATTCCATGATGAGTAATTGCTAGAGTATGAAACTAACCAAAATCTGAACAGCGCGCGTGGACTTTCACAATCATCTCCTTGTGTTGATTAGGCCACCCTTTGAGAATCAAAAAGGCGTCTTAATTGGGAAACGATTTTGGAATACGGCAACGACAGTGATCGTGGTTGCCGTATTGCACCGTATGCCGGTTGCCGTATGGTCAAAATATTACGTGTGGCATGCCCAGTCCGGCTGTATTACACCGCGCACATCCCATTCTATAAGTGCTGACGGGTAGTTCAACTCTGACTGCCTAAGCCATATTCATGTAAATGGTGCAAATACATGTTATAAGGAGCTAAAATAGTAATTGAGGGCCCTAATCGGTGGCTTCATCAAGGTTGCGAATGCTCTGCAGCCTTTCATTTCGTTTCGCCGCGACGAGCGGACGTGGTCGTGCCGTCGTGTTCAAGAGACATCTTAGGCACTTCAATGAGGTGGAGTGGCCTTATAATTTTCTATAATATGATGCTCCCGTCTGGCAAGGACGTTATTCGCATTTGTTAGGTTGGTAAGAGAAGCCTGGCATCTCTGGCGCTCTTTGCCCTCGTTGGCCTTTCGCCATTAAACTCAAACCATCATCATTATCAAGAAAACCCTGGTATACCCTAGACTTTGAATTCAGCTACGCATGCACTCGGGGTGGCATTTGTTCGAGCCCTCCGCTGCACCACGCCGGGCTACTAAGGTTCGCTGCATTGCGTGACACCCCAGTTTCTATTATTTTATATTCATGTTCGACGTATTGGATGTTAACCTTGATAAAACTAGCCCCTTCAGCAACTCGTCATGTGCTGCGTACAAAGGGGATAGCGAAACATCACAACCAGCGATTGGCGGATTGGGAAGACGCGAAGAGGGGATGCGAATGAGAAAATAGTGAAACAGCATTAAGTGGAAAGATTTATATTGGCAGTTCTTCATATGTAGACTCACTACGGTCAGTACATAGCAAGTGATATAGCAACAGCGGGGCGGCAAATGTGCCCCTCATGGATACAAATCTTAGCAAGGTTTGTAAGTACTGCGTGAAATTCAAGCCCTTTAGATTACACGTCTTGAGAGTGCTAGGCGCAGCCAATCCTTGGGCAGATTTTTTTAGTTTTACTTAAGGCATGCCTAAGCATTCCTAAAACACTAAAAACTTCCTCATAGTCGTCCTGGTACAGTAAAACCTCGTTAATTCGAACTCGGAGGGGGCCATAAAATTGTTCAAATTAGGCGGAGTTTGAATTAGCGGGTGGGCGCTAGAATGAATGGACTTCGCACAACACCACGCGGGCAAAACACAAAAGAGCCACATCTGGACTCGTAATCGCGCATTAGGTGCTACTAGATGGTTGTGGCAGCTGTTTTTGTAAATAATCTTCCTCAAACTTCATTAGTGGACGGCGCCGGCGGCGCGGCGCCCGCTGCAGAAGCGATAAAGGCTGCCGCAGCAGCGTAGCTCGTGCGCTACGCTTTTTTTTTAATATTTCGTCGTTTGGAATCTCTAGTAAATTTGTTTGGTTGGGAATTGTAACACATTGTAATCACTTTGAACCGACTTCTTCTGTGAAGAGCGACGGGAAACAATGGATTCCAGTTCGAAATAACCGCTCTTGAAAGCGAAGCCTTCGAATTATCAAGAGTTTTCCGCCATTGAAATATACAGGGCTCTGCGGGGACCAGGGCGTCAGTTCGAATTAACCGTCAGTTCAAATTAACGGAGTTCGAATTAACGAGCGTTTACTGTAATTGCAAGTTCTAGGTTGCAGATACGTTTTGCACGCACTGCTCGATCTCAATCACGAGCATTTGAACGCATACTCGTTCATTTAAGACCGTGTTATGAACTGAATGCAGGCCTTCGCTGGTTGAAGCATATTTCTTGATTTTCCTGGTAGATTTCTTGATTTCCTGGTTGATTTTTCTTTTGTTACGCCGAATAAAACAGCAATAGCATTTTTCTACTCGTAGCATTGCGAGGGTGTCCTGAAATTCAAACTCACTCAGCCGGACTTGATTCTTCTTCAAGAAGCTTTCCACCTCCCCAAACTTCCTGGCTACGATACCCATCACACAGGTGTTGCTGACGATCCCACCACACTCAATCTCATCACCCTTATTTCAAAACGCCTAGTCTACAGCCCCGTAGACCTCACTTTCTACACTTCCCCACATTTCAACGCCCATGGCATATTTCTTAAACCAGACCCAAATTCTGTGCATACCATAAAACATCAACGTCTATCATCGCCCAAACAACCCGCTACCCTCTCTTTTTCCCTATTTTTCCCTATCTCCCCCCAAGGATCAGGTTACGCTAGTGTTAGGGGACTTCAAGTGCCCCCACCCCATTTGGGGGTATACTAAGGCCAGCCCAACGGGCCGAACCTTAGCCACTCAATCAGTCAGGGACATTTTTGTCTCCTGAACGATCCCGCCTCTCCAACATGCCTCGGCCACTCGGTCGAACGTGACACCTCCACAGACCTGTCGTTATTCCAGGGCACAGACAACCCTTCGTGGTGGCACCTCCATGAAAACCTCGGAAGCGACCATTCCATTATTGAAATCCGTGTACCATTTATGCGGGCCAAACTTCGCCCGCTATCTCGCGTGGCCCTCACCGACTGGCATCGTTTCCGCCTGGCTGATCTCCCCACCATTGACCTAACTAATCCAGACGCCTAGCTTTCTGCCCTAATCCGCAATCACGATCGGCACACTAAATATGCCTCCCTACAGCCAATCCAGGGCAGCCGATCTAGTTCATCGATCCCCATCTAGTGCACCTTTGGGACGCGCGCCACTCACTCATTCGCCGCGGCCGCCCGAACAAAGCCAACCGTCGCCTGTGCCGTCGAATAAACCTCCTCACACAAGAAGCTCAGACCTATGCGGAACAGTTAGCTCGCTCAAACTGGTGGCCTTTCTGTGAATCTCTCAATCCAGCAATGAACACCAAACGGGCTTGGTCCCTCCTTCGATCCCTCATTAAACATTCCCCACCGGTCCACCCTGTTCTCTGTATTCTCCTCTCGACAAAGCAACCGAACAAGAGGCAAACCACAAACTCTTCCTATCTCGCCCTATCTCGCTTACGTCTTGTGTTAGTAAATTGCTTGAGCGTATGGCAATGACGCGCCTTCAATGGCACCTTTCTCACACCTCTGCCCTCCCTTTTAATAGCCAAACGGGATTCCGCCATTACATATCCACTCAGGATACCCTCCTCCGTATTTTTCACGACGTTCATGGCTTTCGTAGCTCCTCTCAGTTCCGTGGCTTCTTTGGTCTCTACATTCCTAAGGCCTTCGATAATGTTCAGCACGCTGCCACTTTCGCGAACTTAGCCAAAACTAACCGCAGATCTCGCAAGTATACCTAAATTCGCTACTTCCTCTCTAACCATACCACTTCTTTCTCTATCCCGGGTTCTACCTACCCCCCTTCTATCTATCAGCTGGTACCCCTCAAGGCTTCATCTTGTCACCAAACACCTTTAACATCGCTTTAGCTTCCCTTCCTCCACTATTAAATGCCATCCCCCTTCTCTCCTACTCTATATACGCGGATGACACAACGCTCTGGTCAACTAAGGGTAGCCCAGGCAGCTCTGGTCGTCTTCCCCGGGGCTGGGAAGCTCTGGTTGTTTGCCCCGTCGACAGTAAACATCCAGGCTGCCCAGGAAGCAGCCCTCTATGAACATGTGCACCGGATTTGCACGGGCATCCTGCAGTGCTACGTGGACCCGGTGAGTTGAACACTGAATATATGGCCTCGACTTACGACCTGCATTAAATACAAGTTCGATCCGCGTTGCGTTGCCCTCTTCATTCTCACTAGGGCAGCGAACTGAAACTATCTCGAATGGACTCAACGTGCGGGACTTGTTAAGGCTTAAGTTCAGGTCACTCTACGCAAGAACAGCGGGGCATGAGACTACTGCTAGTGGAAGGAGGGTAGGTAGCATGCGGGACTGCCGGCGGCCAAGCGGTGGATTGAACGCCGGCCTGTCGCCTGCCCCGAGCACCCACTCTGGAAATGCAATTACCTTTCGCCTACTGCGGCTTCTACTGCGGCTGTCGCTGCCTGTCTGTGAGTTCAGACGGATAATTAAAACGGGCGCGCGCGTCCCTTTTCTTCTGAGCGATGGCTCGCTTGAGGGCGCCACGTCGCTTATCGTGCCATTAAGCGTTGGAAGAGCAGTAGCGGCACGGAAGAACATGTTGCTCAGTGTAAATCTGCCGGTGCGGAGTGTTTAAGCGCTTTTCCGGTGTGGCTGTATGTAAAAGTTCAGAAAGAATATTGCAAGCCGAATGACAACAATTGTTCTTTAGAAATTCCATCCCACAAAAGCGGCGGTGAGGAGTCGCAAAGGAAATACATCCGGGGCATTCACCTAAGTTAAGAAGCTAAAAGGGATAAGCGGTGATCGATACTTGCCAAGCTACATGAAAAGAATGCATCTGCGATCAAAAAGAGAATTGACAAAAATAGAAAAAGACCAAACCAACGATTTATTCTCCAGGAAAAGAAAAATCCTCAGCTATTATAGGCGCGAATGGCGTTGCGTCGGCCATGTGTTTGCTTCGGCCTCAAGCTGCAGAAGGCGTTGTAGAAGCCGGTGCTAAAAAGGACGAGTCGGCCTCCCCCTTATCGGCCGCACTGCGCCTTTTGGAATGTTTATTATATTATTGTTGGTTCTGTCCCTGCATTGCAAAGCTGTATGAGCGATGCGCAACAATTTACGCAGTGCACGACACTGAGATAAACGGTGGTTCTCACGCTTCCTACGAAGCTGTTAGCGCATATCTTAGGAAGCAGCGTGGCTTGACATCGAACAAGTACACAGATTTATTTTGATGAGTAAACGATGTGCGTTTCCTCATCACGCAGCGTTTTGAGGCGTTGAAGATGACCCAAAAAAGTTTCAATAAAAAGGCGGCCTAAAGTTCTCCTTTAACCAGCGCAATAACAATAAATGTAAGCTGCTCATACCAAGAAAGGAGCGATTCCCATCATGATAACGCGAAATGCACAAAAAAGTGCAATAATTCCGCGCGATGCCATTTTGGTGAAATATCGCATCACTGCGCGCAAATAGTTCAGGCGCGCGATGAAGCTATAAACATGGCGCGAAGATGTGAAAGGAGGGATTTTGATCCTTCGAGTCGGAAAATACCGCCGCTGTTCATATTTATTTACTTGAAGTATGATTTTCAGCAATGCTTTCTTCGCCTTTCATCAAAACTGGCAACCGCTATTTACACTCGCTATCTCATGGCCACAGCCCTGTTCTGGAAATGTCTAAGAGGTTGCTTCTGCGGAGAGCCTCAGCCCGAGGAGATGAATAGTAAAGCCTGTGTGACGCACCGAAATCCTTCTGTTTGTTCGCTTGCAGCGCAAATAAATATAGTTCTCTTACATTATCTCGAAAAAAACTTGTCCTCCAGTACCTAAGGCTGTAAAGTACATCAAAATGTTTGTTTATATCATTCAACCTTCGTGGAAATGAGGGCTACGATATCGCAGAAGTATCATAGCAGAAGAAAAACCACCACTAAAACTACTGTTATATTAGACTGTGCCAACTGGTCGACAACTAAAGAAAATTGGGCCGAGAAGATATCATGGACTAAGATATTGTTGAGAAGATAGTGCATCAAAATAAACTAAATGCGGACGAAGAGGACATACAGCTGATTTGAACTTGGATAGGTACGGATGGAAAAACGGCCGTCATCCAAGTGAGGAGGCGAGTTTACCACCTTTTGAAAAGCAGCAAACACATCAGCGTCGGCTGGGTGAGATGTTTAATCCACGAAAACACCTTCGCGCCTCGTTGCCTGTTGTGTGCTCAGTTTGAAAGCATCGAGAGATTTTGCAGCGAAAAAGACAGAATAGTCTGGTGTGTGTGGTTCGTGAAACGGCCCTATTTCACGGGCGGCCCAGAAGAAGAAAGCTGCATGCATGCCAAGGAGAGACCCTATGCAGAAGTAGTAGAGCCAAATCACTCTTTTATGTGAACCTATTGCTCACAGTATCTGATGAGAAAAGGGCAAGCAGTAGAACAAATCTTGGTAGGGCTAGTATAAGGGACTATCCGTTGAAGCGTTAAGGAAAAAATAATGATAATTAAGGGATCAGACCAACTTTCTGTAACAAGAATTTAAAATAAAATTTTAGTTCACTCCAGATACATTTTAAAACTTGATTAGTAGCAGTGACTATTCCACAAGACAAGACCTCCTTTGTATCACCTGAATGCACAAAGTCTTCGAAGCAAAACGGAGGAAATCGAAGCACAGCTTGATCAACTAAAGTATACGTTTGACATTATCGGTTGTTCGGAAAGTTGATACTCGACAGATGCTGATATAACACAATTGAGTGATTATGACAATATCTCCACGTTTAGGCAAGCTAAACCTAGAGTTGGTGCTAGTTTATATGTAAAAGAAATCTTCCCGTATTGCATTGTATGATTACACGGTTTTTCTGCATGATATAGAAACTGTGGTGGGAGTCCACCCCAACATAGCTGTATTCCATATCTATCGTCCCCTGCATAGCCCAATCAACGTAGTTCTTCAATTCATACAGTCTTTTCTCAAAAATACACGTAGGAATAAACGGGAAGTGATAACTCTTGGTGATCTAAGTATACATCTTAAGAAAAATATTTCTAACAAAGTAAAATTTCTTAAATTACCTCTGTCATATGGTTGCAAAAATATTAATATTTGTCCAACACGACTTACAGAGCATTCAGAAACTTTAATTGATGTGTTTTTAGCTATACCGGCGGGGAACACCTTTTCAGGTGCATTTATGTCAAAATCAGTGATAATTTTTGTTTCTTTGTTATATCCGGTAACGAGAGATTTCAGGGACAGCAAATCGACAAGTCAGTCTATGATTGACGTCAAGATTGGTAGATTTTGTTCTTTGATGGCTGCGACTAACTGGACGAAAGTATACTATGAATCACATTCTTATATACCATACGAAATTTTCTGAGAAACATGCCCGAAAACTATGACAATGCCGTTCCACGTTCCAAATTTAAAAAACACTAAATAAGCAAGAAGGCTTGGATGACTCCAGATTTATGTAGGCGTGTAAGGAAAAAGTATAGATTATTTGCACATTTCCTAGAAAAAGACGATGGCAAGAAGTAAATATTCATGTAGTTTGTAGAAAAACACTATTGCCTTCAGAACTAATCATCAATGAAATTACTTGCTCTGGCCAAATTCTTGCAACTGAGTTTAATAAACATTTTTTCAATGCCCGCGCGACCGACAACGTTCAGTATTGGCAATCGTCGAAGTTCATAAAGCCATATATATTTGCTACGTATAGTGATTCTTTGTTTCTAACCTCTACATCAAAAAATAACTCACACACATAGTAAATGCGTCGAAAAACACTTCCTACACACGGGACGACGTTGTTGGACTGTCATGAATCAAGGGCAATCTCCGCTATGGTGCCCCAGAGAAGAAGGTGGAAGAAGAGAAGGAACAGGAGAGATCGAGGAACTTTTTCCAACCGGTCTAAATTATCTTTACTAAGCGTCTCGTGATTAGATAAGAATTCCATTCATTTTAACCATCCTCTGTTCATTGGCCGATCCCCTGATTGGGCATGTGCCACACCTAAAGGTGCAACAACAACAACAACAACAACAACAAGGTGCGGGACCAAGAGACAGGGCTTCGGAACCGCCAAGCCAAGGGTGACGCGACCCGAGGAACCGACGTCGTCGCACAAGCCTGGGCGGCAGCGGGCCGCCGACGCCTCGGCTCCAGCCTCCCGACTCACCGCCAATTCCCGCCTTGGCGGCTCCAGCAACGACGGGCGCGCGCCTTCGGTCAGCGGCATTGCACCGTCGTCCTGTGCTACGACGTCCACGGTAACGGCAAGTTTCTCCGGTATCCCAGCCTCACTACGCCAGTCGGCCAATATCTCGACAACCGCGCACCGGTAGCAGCTCTTCACGGCGCCCGGCGATTTCCTCACAACAAAACGCATGCTTTGCGTAAGCCTTGCCTTTAATGCGACATCTGTCTAGGACATTGTTCAGATCTTAGGCAGAAGTGTCTTAGGACATTGTATATTTCAAGGCGGAGAGTTTCGTAGATCGGTCACGTGTGTGGTTTTCCTTACTATGGTTTGTTTGTTTCGAGGTTTGCTTTGTTACAAATTTCATTTGTTAAGCCGGCCCCTGTTTCCTGTTTCCTTCTTCTATGTCGGTCAGGACGCCTGACATGGACCTGTACCGACCAAAGCCGCTGTTGATTTTATTAGCGGCCCACTTGCTAATGCTTGTGACAGAATGCTCTTTGCTGGTTTTTTCCGTGAAAATATTTGCACTGCCCGTGTTTACATTATTTTTAAAGGATGCAACAAAACTGACTTCAGTAAGTATAGACAGATTTTTATATACCCAGTTTTTTCCACATTTGATGAGTGTATTATATACAGAACAAAAACAGCTTCTTCATGGACAAAAACGGGATATGCAAACAGCAATATGGGTATCAAACGGGTAAGTCAACTGTAACTGCTCTACTAGACATTAAAGAAAAAGCTGCTGCCAGACTTGGAGCAGAAGTGGTATCGATCCGAATTTTTATAGACTTCGAAAAAGCTTTCGACATTATCAAGCATGGCATCTTAATTGAAAAAAACTATAAATGTGTGGAATTTGCGGATTGTCTGGTCAACTTGTAGAAAGTTATACGAGTAAAAGAAAACAATATACACAGCGTCCTGAAACTCGGGCAGAGGCAGAAAAAGTAAAATGCGGAGTTTCTTAGGGATCATTTGTCGGCCCATTGCTTTTCCTTGCCTACATTAATGATATCGTAAATATTCACTTAACCCCGGATGTTGATATATACGCGGGCGATACAAATGTTTTCTTATCAGGACCAGACTTCGCAGACTTCGCACTGCTAGAATCGAAAGCTAATACTTGGCCTAATGATTTGAATATTTGGCTGAATATTACCAAAATTGCGCTGAATGGGAGAAAAAACGACATTTATGTTTTTTCCTCCGAAGAAAAAAAACCCATCACTCATTATGTTAAACTACAGATTCACCCTTCCCAAATTATGTTCACAAGTACTTATAGGTTATTTGGGGTATATTTCAAATGTGACCTAAACGGGTAAGATCAGTCAATCATGTCTGTTTGAAGATATCTAGGTCAACCGGTTTGATGTACCGACTCAGAAACACCTGAGCAATATCGTTAAAGAAACAATTGTATTTAGGACTTATTTATTCACACCTGGTGCACTGCTATTTCGTATGGGGATTAGATAATGAAACTGAGTAAGGTCGGCCCCAGTACCTTCAAATGAAAACTTTACGAGTATTATACCCGATATATCAAAAAGAAAGGTCCAATTTTTAGTTACTAAAAATTTTACCCTTTGTTGAACTTCATATCTTCTTAAAAATATTCCTTCAGTGCCAAATTAAAGTAACGTTGCACTTGTCATTGACAAATATATAAAACGAGAGCTAGTATTTGGTTGCGTACGAACTAGCTAGTTGGACCTAGACCCCGGACCACATATGGTAGCCAAACTATACATAAACAAATTGTGTCTCCTGTAACGGCCATCCTTCTGTAACTGGTGAAGCTCATAACTCTAAAACCATCTGGAAAATAAAAAGTAAAAGGTACTTCCTTGTGCTAGATACACCCAGTCTTTACTGACTTTCCTGGGTGTTGAACTTTGTATGTAATAACCAATTTATTTTGGTATGCATCGCCTATGTTAACTGTTTATCTTGTATAAACATACAACTGTAACAATCTATTGTTTAGACATGTGATTAGTTTTCATTGCCCATGAAATCAACATCTCACTAGTATATTGTAGCAAGTGTTGTTGCTTATTCTGTCTTCATCATATATTTGGAGTGTTCTTTTTTCTGTTCCAGTGTAAAGTTTTTGCACTGTTCTGTTTTTTTTTATTGCGTCCGCTGCCTTCCGATCTGTATTCCCAGGCAGTGGCCTGGCCAGGACACGTACGAGTCTCCCTTTGCCACGCCTCGTGGACATAACGGCATGCATGTATTTATATCCAAAACAAAATTAAAACGAAATGAAAGTATCACGTCCCTTGCAGGGAATGTCGTAGAAGTTAAGACGTCTGTCTCCTGCCGCAACTGCATCGCAACACCCACTACGCTCTCTCCCTACCGTACCTCACGCTGTTCTCATCCCTGGTAGCTCCTTCCATGATAAATTTGATGGAAGTTTGCTCACTTCTTTTTCCTCGTTCGCACCGTTTGCACGCCATCTGCAGGGCACTTTTTGTTGCTGTAGAGCTTGCAACGCTGTAGGGCTCAAGCTTGAGCTATCTTTTTTTAGTGTTTCCTTCTGACTTATGGCTGGCATCCTATACCACTTTGCATGTGAGTGCCAACGAACGCCTACTCTTACGCTATCCTCAATCCGTAATCAGCCGTAGGGGGAGCGGCTGACAATCTTCGAACCCTCGGACCCGCGACGTCCGGTAGAGTGGCCCAAGAGCGGCCCAAAATACAAAAAAAATTGCCCAGCGCGAGCAAGTGTGCGCAAGCTTCGCGGCGGCCGCCGGGCAGATAACAAAACCAAGAAAATGCCTAGCGCTCGTGTTTTCCTGCCAGGCAACGACCACGCAGCGTCACCTGCGCACGCTTGTCTAGCGAAGCATACCCACTTACAGAGATTTGCCAAGATTGCGTTGACCACCGGGCAGATAAAAAAAAGCCATAAAGCCCTGAGGTCTCGTGTGCGCATGTCTCGCGACGATGGCCTAGCGTCTCCCGCACACTTTTGTCAAGCTAAAAATACACACTTAGCGAGATTTCCCACGATTTGCAAAAATATACAACGCCCCCCCCCCCCCCCCCTACCCGCCCTAAGAAAAAACTCACAGGTTTGCCATAATCGTGGGAACCCTTGCTCAGAACGAGAGAAACTCCAGGGTTTGCCGTAATTGTAGCAACACTAGCTCGGAAAGAAAGCGCACGTCTTCACGCACGCACCTACGAGGTGATGTCCAATGATTATCACACAGGATTTCTTATGTTCATGTTTATAGCGCATATTTAAACATGGTGAATACAAGAACTGAAATGCTTTAACTATGTTTTAACAGTTTATTTTGTGGTACATAAGGCCACCTTTCTAGACATCGCATGTTATTGGACTTTTGAACAAGGTAGCCCTTGAGTGTGAGGGACAACAGACCAGTCATTGCGCAGTGTACGCGTAGAATAGAAAGTAGATAAGCTTGTTTGCCTCTTCGCAAACGAAGCGTATACAATGTTGAAGGCAGTCACACAAATAGAGACTTTACAGTAGTTTTTTTCTCAAATGTAACCTCGATTACTAATTACAGTGAACTCCCGTAAAGACTAAGTCGGTTAAGACGAATCATCGCTTATGCCGTACAGCGTGGCAACGTTTCTGTCGTTTGCGGTAGACCCAATGCACCACATCCGCTAAGACGAACTGCCTTGCACGCATTCTTTGGTTAGGACGAACACCGTTTTGGGGGGCCACCATTGCTGGCGATTGTGGATAGCGAACATGGCAGTTCTAGAGGGTTGCGGCGGTGAATTCACGCGGCCGGAGGGCAAGAAAAGTGAAAGAAAACCACTGCGCTAAGCGAACTCGTGCCACGTAGGAAGGGCGGATAAAGCTACCGCTCCTCCCACCCTTCAACCCACCAAGCCGGCGGCAAAGCGGCAAAGAAAAACAAGCGAGGGCGAGTTTTGTGGCCGCTCTGCTCCGGAGGAAAGGCGCAAAAGTAGGAGCATAAAAAAGTACGGAACAGGGCGACAGAGACTTCCGGTTAGCGACCATAACAGCTCTCGTCACTAACGCCATTTCTCAGCGGGAGCATTGAGTCCGCGTCGCTTTGCTCCATGAGTTCCACCGTGTCACCGCCAAGCAAGCGAGACAAAGATATAACTCTGTGTCTCTGCTGCGTTGTTGCTTGAAATAACGGGCGTACGCTCTCCGTCATCGCTTCAACAGGATAAAACCATGCAAGAGTGCTTAAAGGCTTCAATCAAGTTCCGCGCTCAAATCATTTTTTTTTGTCTTTGAAAGCAAAACTTTACTACTTTCGCTCAGCGATTCCGTGGAGGATGTGCAAATGACCTTTTGACCGGAGACACACCCCTGGCGCACACCCCTCAAAGCGGATGGCGTGATTCGCCGGGCCCGCTGTCGGCGCTGCGCACAAGGACGCATTTTCCGTGGTTCTACGCCGACCGAGCACCAGTCGCCGACACCGCTGCGGTCGAGGCAGCCGACAACCTCCACAGCCTCCCATTTATGCGGCGCTGGGTCGTCTCGGGCAAGGTGAATCGCCTCGCGCCCGGCGAAGAGAAACGGTGCGTTCGCCGTAAATGAACACCTCGTCCGCCGCATTCGCCCCGGCGAACGCCGTGTTCACCCGGCGTCCCCCTGTGAGCATTGCGCGGGACCGAACGGGTTTGAGACGTGGTCGGCACTACAGCTAAATCAAAGGTTAACCAAGCAAAACCAAGAAAACCAGGCTATGGCTAGCTTTTGCTTTGCATATACAAAGTTGCCTGAGCTAAGCCGCAGCCGTTTTTTCCTCCCGTGTATGTATACTTCATTCACCGTCTTGAAGCAATGTACTTGCGTGTACCTAGGCGTATTGCCGAATCTTTTATTTTTTTGGAAGGGCTTCTGATAAGACGAACTTCAGATAAGACGAACAAACAATCATGGTACCTTTGACGTTATCGTAACGGGAGGTCACTGTGTTAACAGCAGATCTATTGCAGGTGGAGCCTATTTGTTCGTCTGCTGAATGTGCTATGTTACGCAGGGTTAGAAGCTTCTTCCCTTACAGCCAGCAGCCTCCATGGGAAGGTCTTGAAACCGCCTCGACGGTAGTTCCCAGTCCCACCGATCCAGGGCGCAGTGGTCTCGCAGGTAGAGAGAGGGGACGGAGCCTCTCGCCTCTGCCGTTTAGCTGCCGAATCCTTTGCCCGGCTACAGCGCTGCCGTTCTTGGGCGAGGACCCGTTTACGTTCGGGCCGACACCAGAGAACCGCTTCTCCACTGTTTCAGCAGATTGCACCCAGGATGGATCCGGGTTTAGTTTTTTTTTAAATGTATTTACACATTAATTCCGTTAGTAGTCGGTTCAGCGGCATTGCACGGCCTATAGAAAAAAATTTAAACATTTATTTCTTGATTTACCTCTATCAGGCTATATGTGAGTATTTCGCCTCGATTGGAGCGGACGCAGACAGATTATTTGAAATTCTTCTCAGGCTTAATACCCTGCTATTCTACAACATTTGTGAATGATATTGCACAACAAAGCTATTCAGTCCGTATCTTTAAACTGGTATCGTGATAACTGCTTTACATGTAATCCAGAAGGCTGCAATTGATTAATTGATTCTTTATTTAGTGAGCGCTCTCCGCTAGTCGCCCGCAGACTTATTCCTTGTTTGTAGAACCCGCTTTATACTCACCGAGCATTCTCCGCACGTGTAGTTTAAAAATTCGTTTATTTTCGTTTTACCGGATGTTATACAGGGAAACAGCAAAAATGCGGCTTCAGTAACCCTTCTTGTAGAAGAAATTGTACTTAATGCTGAGATCGATTTGTCGTTCCGATGTAAATTAAATTCATAAAGCAACTAAATGTTACCGGAGACAAGAAGATAAAACCGCTATGGCTACGGAGTGTCATCTTTGAGAACACAACACGCGTTATTCCATAGATTTTACGAGTTATACAAAATACAACACAATAAGGCACAGTGACCCACATAAGGAGAGAAGTTTGCATCATCGCTAGCGTAGTGCTTATTCTTACTAACTGTGACTTCTGAGTACATCTGAATACATCCTTGCATTTGTGCGTTTTTTACGGGAAACTTTTTATTTTAAACTGCAATGCAGAGACTGCTGAAAGGAGTTTTTGACACAATAATGAAACAGCCAGGAGACTTGAAGCGGGTGCGGACTCTAAACAGTAGTCGTGCCCTCGAGACAACTCCCAACTTCGCTTCGCTTGTGTTTTTAGGAAGTTTCGCTGTGCACTCAATTTTCCTCGCCTTTTTCATCACGGTCTTTACTTGTGGTCTTAGAACAGCAACTTGTATTTCATTTGTACTAGTAAACAAGTTGAAAAGAGGAGCATTCTCTTTATGTAAACACATGATCCTCAAGTATTGGGAGTCGCCGATTACAGCCACGAACAAAAGGTTCCAGCTTAGTGCTCTGCAACCGTTACTCTTGCATATTTGTCTTGCATATAATAATAATTTGTTTTATAAAATGATAACGCGCATTTTATAAGGTTTTTTTTAAGCCTTATACGGTTGAATTTCAGCAATAAGAGATATAAGGGGGCGGATAACACAACCTTTTGTCGGCCCGTACAAAATAAGCTAAGGCATCTTTGTCGGTATCCCGGAACAACCTTAAGCTCAGGCGCCAAATCCTCTTTAAGCGAGCACTAAATAGATTATACAAAGCCGGATGAACAGCGGTTGTGAGATTACCACGCATTTAAAATTCCCACGCTCGCCGTGCCACCTAAGCTCTTTATCTTTACACCGTCGGGACAAAGCAGCGAGTTAAAAGTGTATACGAAGTGCCTAAATATCCAGACATGAATGCTTATCATAAAAAAAATATTCCACTAACCTTCAAAAGGGTTGCTTCCTTCTGTAGAACATAACACATTTGTGGAGCTCTGTTCTTGTAGAACGCGAAACGAGCTTAGAGTTGAAAATATATCCAGCTTTTACAAGGTAGCCATTTAAAATGGTCCTTAACAAAGGTTGTTTATCATCAGCAGTGTACTGCATAAAATCCTGGAAGAGCATTTCCAAGGGCTATAAGGGAAGCATCATAGGATTAGTGAAATACAAGCATAGGAGTTTGGTGGCTTAAATGACACTTAGCGTTCTGATATGTTCCCACAGAAAGCCAATTCTTTTTTGTCATGGTGGTGTAGAGGACGCACATTTGCGTTGTGTAAATTCACTTATTGAAGACGTTTTATGTACAGTCACTCAAAAAGCAGGTATTTAATTAATGCTATGTTCTATTAATGACTCCCGGGAAGAAAATGTGGGTGTCACCTAGCGGCTTGAAAGGAAACTTAGATCGGTCCAACGGGGCATGGAACGGAGAATGGTAGGGGTCATGCGGAGGGATAGGAAAACAGCGGCATGGCTTAGGGAACAGACTAAAATGGAAGACATTGTACTTCAAATTAAGCGCAGGAAATGGGCATGGGCTGGTCCCGTAATACGTATAAAGGACAACAGGTAGACCATCATTTAACAGAGTGGCTGGCACTAGACCTTAAACGCAATACCGGTCGGCCGAGGAACCGATGGAGAGATGACCTACGAATATCTGGGGGGGGGGGGGGGGGGAAGCATGGACTCAGTTAGCACTCGATAGGCATGGCTGGAGATCTTTGTGGAGGCTTTTGTCCGGCAGTAGACACAACCAGGCTTATGATGATGATAATGACGACCAGGCGAGCGTACACAACAGCAACGAAACAATCACACCTTATTTAGTACCTGCTGCCACAGTCGCGCATAGTTAACGACAAAGGCTTACAGAACCGCTTATTTGTTGCAAATTATTCGTTTTAACTTTCTTTTAAACGACCGCTAGATAAATTCACCAACCAAGCACTGGAACTCCGATTGCTGCTAACAGAAAAAGAAGAAAAACAAAACATGGTAAGCGAGACGACAAAGAAATATGTTGACTTTGGGAAGTTTCCCCTAATAGCGGAAAATTTTCGCAACAACGAGGCTGTTGATGACTTCCCAGAATATTTGTGAAACACCCACACATTGTGTGTATACTTATTCAAATTGATTTATTAGCATTTCATTTTGTGCTCTATGATTCGCAAGAAACAAGCGGCGTATTTTCACGCATATATGCCTGTATGGTTTGCAGCTTGCTGTGCTGCGATTGATCGGGTATTATTTTATTAATCTTTAACGAGAAATCAACGGCGATGGCACGCAGCTGCATTGAAGTAAAAAATCGTGGAAATATGTTCCCCGGCGCACTTGCTGTGGCAAAAACGTTGCTCGTTTACTGTACCTTGCCTGCCTCTAACGGCCTCTGTCTCGCTGTGACGCAGCCTATTACCTAAGTTTGTTGGTGCTTAACCAAAATTAAATACATAGCTCTTGTTGTAGAAGGCAATTATTTGTTGGCTTTTTGCACATTTTATAAACTGTTAAAAAGAGACTCCAGCACACCCAAAAGTGCAGACACCAAGGAAATGTATACCATCAAGAGGAAATTTTATGACATGCTGTCGCCTCAAAATATCGCCATCAAGTGGGTTGACTGGAACATCTTTAGTGTCTAAAGTTACGTAAAAACCAGAGGATACGGTGAAAGAAAATGTTGCGCCGTTACTTTCCCAGTTTCTTGTAGTTTAGAGTGCCTTAGTACTCTGAACATGTACCAACTAGCTCAGTGGTCGGCATTACTTCACATTTTTTTTGTATTGCGAGGCCACGCTACCGTGTCGGTCCCTTCACTGTGTCCTTTGAATTCTTTAGCAGTTTGGGTACCCTGCGTTGAAGTAGTTTCCTTATATTGAGGATGTGAAACAAATAAAGCGTGCGGAAGAGTCATTTCTTTCTAAAATGATGCCATAAATCTAAACGTCTGTGGATATGCCTCTCCCCTAGTGGTATTTGATGCGAATGGTGCCGCATTCAAGCTTGTTCAGCTAGTCCCGATGAGTGCGCGTAGTTGGTGGTTTTCCATTTCTACTGCCTAGTACTTCTTAAGGAATTGTTTGCTCTTGGATTTTGCCGCTATTTTAGTGGTGCTTTTGTTCGGTACTGACAATGTTTAGACAAGAGCCACAGCACAGAGCGCATTGGCACTTTCCCGAGGTTTACACACCCCGTCTGCTTTGTTCTGATCGAAACCTTCTGCGTCAAAGTAATAAAAATATCAAAACAGGGTGCTAAACACGGGCAGATTTTGCTGCAGAACATTGCAATAGCTTACAACTGCACGAACTCGTTGTGTGGGAATGTTTTTAAGGTTTTCCTGTATAGTGAACGCTGTGAAAAAGACTTCCACTACCCAGTTTTCAGTTGCATCACAGCACTTGTTAGTACACAGGAAAGTACACGTCTTGCTGATTTTGTGTGGTGGGATTATAAATGAACTCAAATTAGGTTTTAACTCACCGAGGCTATAAAATTCTCGTCTAGAAGGCAGAAAGTAGTAAGTATGGCTGCGAACTCGTGCAGACGAATTGGGCAATCTCCGAATGAGCGTTTTTGTATTGCTGCTGCATAAAAAATGCAACGTTCAAGACAGAGAATGAAGCCCATTGTTCCAAGCGCAGCCGTACAATGCCTTATACACTGCGCCACTGTTTCAAGGGGAGGGACGGGAAGGGGGGTCGCCGTTTCAGATAGATTAGTAAATTCAAGTGTTCCTCAGTGTGCCATTCCGCCGTATGGCTCTCACCGGAAGAACGAGCCGAGACGTAAAGCTACACTACAAGAAAGCGCGGTTTTTGGGGGCTGTTGTACCAATGAAAACGTTAAAAAAATTAAATGGCAGCTTAGAAACACAGCGGTCATTGTTTCTTATTTTATTTTTGGTGCAATATACGACTGCAGTAGACAGATGCTAGGCGGTGTCGACAAGCGCTTCTACAACGCTGTCACCGAACGATAGGCATCCCAATCCAAGGGGGATGGGCCTAACTCTCCCTAGTCATTTGTCGAGTGACAGTTCATTTTAAGGTATGGCTTCGCGCTTGGGAACGTTCGAAATACACACAAAATAAATGAACAAGCGTTCAGTGTTCGAGATCCCTTAGCCGCACCTCTGGCGAGCTCCTTTTCTAAAGCAATCATTTTAAATCAACGCTTTAACTTAAAAAATCATACTTTAACATAAATTTTTGATTGAACATCACAAGAGGTTCCACAGCCTTTTCACGCGCTAGGAACACAATCGCTGCCTCCATAAGTGGTAAACGTCACCGCGGCAAACTTTGATGATGATGATGGTTAGAGTTTTTTGGCGCAAGGCCAGCTGGGGCAAAGAGCGCCAAACAAACGTATCTTAAAAAAATAGTGGCTACTAAAGCCAGAACAACAATAAAATCAATTACTGCAATGGTGATGGCTGGTGATAGGGCCAGATTTGATTAAGCGTGATAGGAAATGAGGTTTAAAAATTTAACGTCTGACAAATACTCAAACACACGTTTCATGGAAACCATGGCATCGTCAGCTAGAAACAGTGATGGATGTAGGGGGTTCTGTTGTCTGTAGATTTCTCTGAAGTCTTTGTGTCGTGTTGTGTGAAGTGCCTTGCATGTGATTAGTATGTGCACTACGGATAGGGCCTCTCCGCACCTGCTGCACTGGGGTCTAGAAGATCCCGTCAGCAGATACGAGTGCGTCGCATGGGTGTGCCCTATCCGCAGCCTACCCAAGGCGACTTCCGTGTGTCTGTTGTGTGAATCAGCTGTGTACCGTCCCAAGTGTGGCTTAATTACATGTAGTTTGTTGTCTGTGTGTTCGTCCCAGTGTGTCTGCCATGTTCTGCGCAGGTGTTGTCTTATGTGTGGCTTGAGGTCTGTGTAGGGTATCGTTGTAATGTCTACAGTGTTCCTGAGTGCAGCAGCAGCGGCCCTCTCGTCTGCCAACTCGTTCCCAGCGATCCCTGCGTGTCCTGGGACCCAGCAAAGGACCAGCTCATGCTTTTGTGCATACACGGACATGATAGTGTTGAATACAAGATTAACTATGTGGTTTTGGGGGGGCTTGTGCGATGACAGTGCGCGAACAACACTCAAAGAATCTGTATAGATGATGGAATTGGGAATTTGATTTTCAAGAATGTGTCGTACAATCAGTAAAATTCCATACGCTTCTGCTGAAAAAAGTGTTCTGTGCACGCTCATGGTTCTGGCTGCATTGAAATTTGGACCATGAGCAGCGCACGACACCATAGTGGAGGTTTTAGAAGCGTCACTATAAAATTCTGCACATGGGTATTTAAACTGCAAAGACAAAGTGCTGCAGTACTGCAGCTCGTGGTACACGATTTTTGCCAGGTCTCATAAAAGAAAGGTCGCACGACACAGGGCGAACTTGCCAAGGCGGTACAATGTTAGAAAAGCATGACCTATATACATCTAAAAACGAAGCACTGAGATCCGAGGCTCGCTCTCTCACTCTAAGTGAAAAGGGCAGAGGAACGGATGGGCGATTTACAAAGAGCAGAGATGTTGATCAAAGAGCAGAGAGGTCAAAGAGCAGAGACTTTGACCCAATTCATTCCAGTAACGTGAAATAGACACTCACACTATGGGACGCCGTTCCAGCTACATTTTTAACTCGATGCTCCAGCGAAGAATTTGATCCGCTTGAATAAGGAAGGAGTAGTTACGATTGCCAAAAAGCGAGAAGGAACTCGTGTGGCAAATTAAAGCTGAATTTTAGTTGTCGTGTTTTCCCAATGCTGTTGAAACGTCCAAAAAATATGTTTTTTAAACTCGTACATATACTCACTTCATAAATTTAGAAGAGGAGCTGGTTTAGTAATTACGACACCAATATCTATTACGGACGGGGTTAAAAATTCCAAATTCTCAGGAAAGCACGACGGTGCCCATGTATTGACTTGTTCCAAGTTTCCGATTCAATGATTCACTGCATTTAATCAGTTAAACTATCTGCCATAGTTGTACTCATCCATAAACTAACACAAATTGAGAACTGTATTTACTTAAGCGACAGCAGGCCGGAATTATAATCAATGAGCCGCAGTACCATGTTTAATGCCCATTAATATGTTCTTTCGTCGAGCAGCTATATTCAGCGCAATCTGGTTTGATTGTTACTCAGCGCTAATATTCTTACGCGCTTGATTTAATTTGAACCACTTTTTACGAAACGTGTTGTTAGCCCTACCATTACTGACACTTTTATTTCTACCTCTATCAACACCGATTATCCTAGTATTACTGCTTTCAGAGCCCCGTAAGCACGCACGCACAGAGCTAATTAGGTGCTACCTGTCAAGAAGATCAAACCGTAACTCTGCTTGCATGGATATTTCAGCTACATTTCTGGCGTCATTTTTCAGTAACGGCACTATTACTAATCATATCGCTCACGAAAGAATAAATATGCATTTTACTTTCGTTTTTTCTCATAATTGGTAGCATTTGTAATCGTATTTGTTAATTTTTTCCCTTGTTCACCGGCTAGCAATACTGTGTAAATGTGTGCAATAAATTTTCGCAATTACTTCTAAGGTGTCGCTACTAAAGTGATTGTTTCATGTCGCAATTGTATACGAACGCATATGGTGACATGTATTGCCTAGTGGCGTATCGTTAGCGACCTATATTAAGACCTGTGATCAACACCCTTCAGAGCAGGTCGGTCTAAGGTCTATTGCGTAAGGTGGGTGGCATACTGAGCATTGGCTAGATAAAATCCGCTGACATATTTTTGTCTATATTTTTTTTGTCTAGGATTGCAAAGTCAGCGCTCGAGTTAATCAAACGGAAAAAGCTTGTGTGAGCAGAATGATCCTGACCAATCACTCAGTATTCATGGGGGGTGGGGGGGTTGTGATGCTGCTGTCTATTTCTAAAGATGCACATAAACAAACACACACAAAAAAACAAAAGACAGCACCGAAATGTGTGGATTTCATCATTGGACAGGCACACCGTAAGGTTCTGCTATAAGGTTGTCACGATTCGCTGTTCATCGTATGGGGCGCCCCAGTGAGCCTTTACGTGGGGTTTAGTTTAATAACATGCAAAAAGATATGAATAAATGTTGCAACGTGCCTCAGAACGAGATGTTATCGCTGCGGTAAAGAACCCCGCGATCAATTCTCCTGGTTACTGCAAAAAGGCTGGTACCGGCAATCAAGCTGGCGATTAAAACTCCTGGCATTGAGACGGGCCGCCAGACGTTATAGTACGAACTCTTAGAAAATACTCATTGGCTCTTTTTGCTCCAAATGCAAGTAAGCACAGTGTACCCTTGGGATTTATTAGACTGTTCAGGCCGTAGTTTTACTATGTTCTCCCGTTTATACATGATTAAATGAAAGCGCAAAGATGGAGTAGAAAGACGAGCATGTTAACCAGACGATATTCTAGTTTGATATCCCACACATGCGGAAAAAAATGAAAATAACGCTCACTGGATGAAAGGGATGTGTATTCAATTAAGTGAATGTAGTTTTGAACTATTGCGATAGATGCTTTATTCATGGCGGGACCACCACAAAACTAATAACTAAGTGAATAGTGACACAGATTGAACAAAAGAGCAACTTCACAAGCTTTGTCGTCTGCCTGAGAAAAATGAATACTGAAGAGTGCATTTCCAGTACAACTAACCAGGCATCAGAACTTGACTCCCCTTTGGCCAGAAACATTTGTCATAACTTTGAAAACAGAATGCAGTTCGTATCTTTCCGAAATGAATAAATGTGTAGTTACTAACGCAAGTTAAGTTCGTTTCTTCTAATCTTCATCACACAGAAAGATTACACCTTTTTGAACGCTTAAGTTGCATTAAAAAACATATAAGAACAGGAAACTGTGCTTAGAAGAACAAGGAAAACTGCGCGCTTTTGAGTGTTGTGAGCTCCGTTCTAGTCTCCACTCTCTGAAGTGAACATTTTTGTGCTTGCAATTTTGTTGCTGGAAATTCTTCCCCATATCCTGCATCACCGAAAGAACTAAAGTTGGAAAGCACCAAGCAGCCTTAGTCACTCTGGATTACGGGATGCCCCAAACAAAAGAAGACTGATTTGTAGACTCCACTTCCTTTGACGAATCTAGATGCACGTAGACTGAAAACTTACTAACTCTTTTAATGGTGGTGGTTACCTTTTTGATGACATTTATCCACCTTGGTCTTGTATTTTAGTCTATCTTCACTGCAAGCTCGGCTTTTGCTATCTCAGATTGTGTCTTCGTACTTCAATCAAGGCCTCTTCTTTTTCTTATTTCTTCTCTCTCTTCGTTGCTGCTCGCTCAGCTCTCGCATCACGCTCGCCTGTCCCGGAAGGCGAATGGTTGTTTTTAGCTTCCGAATTCGTCGAGTGTAGCCTTTCACTAAGTGTTTTCTTCAGCCGGGCGAGATGCCGTTAGTCGTACCCTTTCCGCCGAATACCCTAACGGATTCGAGCTCTTGTTAACCGACGGAAGCAATTTTTCTTCCTTTTTTTAAGGTTGCAGACGAGCGGGCGACTAGAGTGCAATTCTTAAGAAAGAAAGCTCGGCGCAGCTTTCGGTCGCGCTTTCTTCTGGCTTTACCTTTTCTTTTGCTGCACTGTAGTCCTTCTGTGCTTTTCTGGGTGTTGTAGTGGTCCTGGCGCCTCACCCAGGCCGTTGTGTCACCCAGGTTCTTACTCCCCTTGTTCTCCCTTCTTTCGCTTGATCCCATTTTTGTCTTCAGGCCACTGTCATTTCTCACTGTCATGTTACACCCAGTACCTTATGATTGCCACTTTACTTGTTGTCTTGTGTATAACAGTTATCTATTGCCATGCACATCTTTTTATTGTTATTATTTTCTTCAAGAAAAGTGCGCGTTTTACTTTTTGCACGTGAACGCAAGGATGACAAGCATGAGATATAATAAAACGTCCCTAAGATGCTCAAAACCGGTTCCGTTTTGTGCGCGTGTTAGCCGAGTGACGACTTCGGGGAATTCATTTCGAGCCATCAAATTTTATTTTTCCTTGCAATCTTTCAGTGTTGGCTTTTCCAACCTGAGGACCGGCATCTGCCCTTCGCAACCCCCAAATAAACGCGAACAGAAGATTCCTCACTAACCCGCTATTCCCCGTAGAAACATATCGCTCCAACAATATCTCTCTTTCTGCCCTCCACTATATTGATGGGACATTGCTACAATAGCTAAAATATATCGCGGATATTATGACCGTCCAGTACGCCAAGCGACATACAGAGGAAGATTAAAAAATTACCGGCGTGACGCCAAATTCAACATTATAACGAAGAAAAATCGACACGCGCAATTGATAGATTTAACCTTGATATTTTGTACATTTCTTTCACTCGTGATCACGGGGACCATCTTTCTAGAGTTGCGACTTTTGCCGCCATGGGTAAACCTTTAGCGTTTAGATAATTTCGTCTCAATTTCCAGTTGAAAACTGCTTCCAAATCTTTTCTCCAAGGCTTTTCTGACGTTCTTATCAAAAGCGGAAACAGTCGCATAATATACGCCTCGAGATTCGCGATCGCTGCGCCGCCTGCCGCCGCTTCTCCGTGGCGTTTGCGGGATTAGCGCTGCGTGGCTGATAGGTGGTCATGCAGTGTTTTGGTTCTCTTTTGCTTCTCTTTGCCTTTCCGCGCAATAATCAACTTGTTATGGTGACGTCTGTAAGCTAACTGCACGTTTAGGGCACTTAAAAAAAACAGCTGCGTCTTGGTAGAGCGCTCTTAACGCCAACAAGAGCTACCCGGGGAGGCGGTTCTGCGCGCTTCTTGGCCGCTCTTGCGGGCGTCAGCGACGGTAGCAGCATATCACCGCTGCCACCTTCGAATACGTCAGCACAAGTTAATTATATGTATTGTCGCCTCGATTAGACCTGATATTGGCACTGTAAGAGGTTGGTTCGTTTTGCAGCGCAGACAACAAATGCGGCTTTGCTTGGAATATGTACGTCGTAGAAAAATATGTTTCGGGGATGTGGTAACCCAATAGCTGACAAAAACTTGTGCCTTTTATGGGAATATAAGCCACGCGAAAATGTTAAGTACACTCAAAGGCTGTGCATTGTCAGATATGTGCCCACTCATGCCTTACAGTAAGAACGAAGGTATATGTTAATGAAACCACGGGAAAATGAATGGTCTGCAAGTCAGGAATAAATAGAATAGTCGTACGGGAATGAAAAAAAAAAACGAGTGCAGCCTCTGAAATGATAAAGACGTTTGTTTGAGCAAGGTAGTATTCACCAGACCAACTAGATGCGAAATGCACTGATATTTCGCTAGACATGAGAGGGGGGGGGGGGGGTTGAGGAGGAGGACGCTCAACTATCGTTGGTTACAAATGCGAAGCGAAATCAACTAATGAACGTCTTAGTAATCACACACACAAGCTGCGTGTTCTCTTTTCGTTTGTTTTTCGCCTTCAACGAACGGCTGATCACCCGGAGGACACATTTTTGAAGAATACAGGCAGAGTCTTTGAAAGACTCTGATACAGGGTAGGCAGTTCACAAGCGATACGAGGTGTCGTTGGAAGAGTTGATTGATTGATTGCAGGGTTTAACGCGCCGACGCAACGGAGACGATGAGGCACGCCGTAGTGGAGGGCTCCGGATTAATTTTGACCACCTGGAGATCCTTAACGTGCGCCGAAATGTCCTACACACGGGCTCATTGGAAGAGTGTCGTATCTGATAAGGGTCTCTGATTTCGGTTTAGCTAGATTCTGCAGTCTCCCTGTGTCATATGACGATGTTTCGAAGAAGTGTTTGGTCACGGACGCGGATTACTCTATAAGCCCATCTTCGCGCTTCTCGTGGAGGATAAATGTAACAGATGAATCTTTGCGAGCGCTCACCTCGGGACAAGACGACACAGCAATAATTTGTCGTCGTGTGCTGACTGCCGAGTGTAATTTTGCATTATCCATCGTACTTCTTTGGTACAATGCTTGTGAAATTTATGCCGCATTGGCTTGTTCATGCTACTGATCAATATCTGATATGTGATATTGGCAGGCGTAACTTGCGCGCTGTCAGGTATGAGGGCTCCGCTGGATTTTGTAAGTGCACAAAGTCGATTTACATCATAGTTTGTATGGCCGCAACATGACCATCGGAGGAAACACTGCTTACGGAGACACTGCCACTAAATTTCAGGGCAGCGGGATTGCAATCAGCTGCATGCAAATGCTGGCTTCGGGACGCCGGCCTGTGACACACGCCCGCCGCTCATATAAATCTCACTAAGATCGCGTCATAAACGTTTATACTCTCGTGAACACACCACGCTTGCAAACAGAGTGCCTGCTCCACGTTATTCGGTATTTCGAACGCGGACAAACGGTAAATCGCTGTCTTGAACGAGCCCCAAAAGCAACGGCGACAGGGGGGAGCGGGCCGGGGACTCCCGCGCCTGCTTTTGAAACGGGCCGCTAGGGGGATTTCAGTGGCGCCCCTACAGGCCGCGCTCGAGGCGTATAGTCCTACACAAACCGCCATTCCTTGTATATTGAGCTACTCTATGCGGTTAAGGCGCCACAGTTGCAGTTTTGACTGCAGAAAAATGAAGCATCACTTGTTTAAAAGTGAGAGTAATACAACACTTGTAAGAGTTGTTTTCTTCAAGACGCACTGCTTCCTAAAGGTTGAAAAACTTGAATTTGGGTTATTTTAAACAGCTGTGCGAAATCACTAGCCTTTAGAATTACATGAAACGTCGTGTGTATAGAGTCTCCATAGCAATACGGCGTGGTATATTTTTGCGGAAGAAAATGCGAGTAATGTGTGTTTCCCTCTTTTTTGGAGGTGGGGCAGGGGGACCAGTACGCATTTTTCGATAGTGGCTCTTGTCTTCAGGATCCTCTGGAGGAAATAAAAAAAAGTTACTTCTACCAAGAGTATTCTCGTGCTGACTTCGCTTCCGTAACTCCCTGTGGCCAGTAACGAAACTAAGTGTTGATGTTTTTTTATGTACAACAAAGTATTTCACGTATGACTGCGTCATGTAACTTGTGTTTAACACGCTTCACGCATGCTTAGTCTAACTCTACTTCAGCGAACATATCTAAGCAGCACGGATAATATCTCCTAATAAATAACTTGATTCGAAAGTACTTTTCTCCCAACATTGAAGTCGTTCACAAACTGTTGTTTCATGCATCTTCCTCTGTGCCATAATTGGCCTATAAGTGTAAAAATATTAAACATTGCGGACTTGCTTATTGCACTTTAACTAGCTTTACACAGACGCCTTTCAGTCAAGTGCGAGCAGGCGCTCCCCAAGTGAGCAAATCGGGGAGTATAGTAACGGCTATAAGGACGTGAAAATATCCTGAACATAAGAAAACAAAACGATTTACACTATATTACCACAGAGAAGATGCAGAGCGGACCAATAACCGTTCATTAGCACGCCTATCGTTATTGTATTTATTTATTTTTAATATTTATTTATCTATTTCTTTATTTAATCCTTTAAATACGCACTGCAGACCATTGGCAGGTCCAAGCGGGGGAGGCACAAAAAAGGAAGGAACAATACAAACAATCAGGAAATTTACACAGTGAGTAATTCATTCTCAATAGTACGAACAAACAAGGCACTTATAAAATGCGTAATGCGTTGCGGTCTAGTGTCGTAGGGGAAAAAAAAAGGAACATTTAAATGTGTCAGTAGCCGCAAAGTATGGGGCGAATGCATTCTGTTTGTGTTGTCTAGTATGTCTTTGTGTCCAAGTTTGTGTCCTAGGAAGGATAGTTTACGGAATGCATAGCACCAAACAGTGTCAATATTTTTATTCATACCACTGCTCCGTTTTTGGAAATAGGGCATTGATTTTTACACCTATTCTATGCTTGTGGTTATAAGAGGTGCCCACTAACATCGATGAGAGATTGTTTTGTTTCCTATTGTCTAAATTTTTAAACTTCACAATAATTGCGTAATCATGACTCGTAGGCAGCTAACCCCTGATTTGTTTAAAGTATTTAACTGATTTTTCTTAATGTTGTGACCCAAACAACAACTCCAAACTAACCACACGCCTTCAAATCTCTAACTATGACCGATCTGTTACTCATTCTTCCTTAAAATGGCTATAAATCGTTTCCATCCAAATGCAGGTCGGAACAGTGAGCAATTCACAACTGACCTCTAGTTTTCCATGCCTACCCTTTTTTTAGACAAAACCGCAGATTCTCTCACGTTTTTGCTCGTGGGTATGACTATTCGATGTTCCCTTGAGCTTCAATGCAGTATTTTCATGCGTACGTCCCGCCTCGCCGTCCCTCTTTGCTGAAAAACAAACCACTCAGGCACCGCGCATGGAGGTCAATAATGCGCAGGTGAGCTTGGTATATCTTCAAATTTTTTATAACCTTTTTTTCGTAATGTCCTGAGACTTGTAACAACCGCGAGCCAACTGCGAGGTTTTCGATTGGCTACGTAGGTAATACTTAAGATTTTTTTAACGTTTGAAATGAACTTTTTAGAAATGACAGCATTTTTAAGCAGCCCACCCAAAAGAATTAATTTTCAACAGTTACCTTATCGTTCAAAACATGACGTAGCGCTATCATTGAAGAATTGGCCAAGTGTTGAGTGATCATTCGATAAGAAACTCGTGAAAAAGTTGCAGTCGCTGGAGCAAAATAGAAATTGCTGACGAATGAGAGTTGAGCGTTAAGACAACATGACAACAATATTTAAGTTTCATGTTGCTAATTGGAGAAAGTAAAATTTACTCCTAACTGATATCAATTTTGGGGTGCCATAAAACAGTTTCATATTGGCATTAGTTTTTTTGCTTTATCGCTCATATCATTGTAAAAAGACCATAAAATTATTTCTACGGTTGCCATTTAGTTGGAATGAATATTCTCGTTGGAATAAATATTCTCGTGACCCAGAGAATCTGCGGAGCCTACCACATGTACAGTCATAAACAAATGGTATGCGAACAACACAATATCCGCCAGAAGACGCGAAGTAAGAAAAAGTACTGTTCGTGGAGGTCCAATAATGGCGCGCCATCGGCATACTCGAAAAACCGTATTTCGCAGCGTTGTTACTGTAATTTACCCACACGTGGGTTTGACTTGAACGGAAAGAAGTCGAGCTATTTGTGCGTTCTGGTTCATAATTTAATGATCATGTTTCAGTTGTACGTGACTATACATTTGTTATAGGGCTTAGTTGACGCTGAGAATAATTACGAAGCGTTAGGTTATCAGACATAGACAAAGAAAGGGTCGACGTACCCAGCAAATCAGATAGATTGTGGGGTAAAGTAAGGACTTCATGGTCGGAATAGCACTTTGGTGCAAGAAACGCATGAAATGAAATCCGCAAGACACAAATAGGAATCCAATCAAATGAAATCAATTTTTATTTTCAACATTACAATGTTGAAGGTCACCCAGGCAAAAAAGCTACTAGACACAGCTTGACGGGACCAGGTGGCCCAATATAAACTTCGACGACGCACATGAATACAGTGATAATTGAAAATAACGAAATTTATACAATCACGTGATATGAGAAGTCTATTTTTACAAAAAACATCTTTATAACAGGAATCGAAGTGTGCATAATCTGTAAAATCGAAATCTGTAAAATCGAAATCTAGAATCGAAAGGCTACAAAGGAATCCACGTGCAGTGTGCGTTGTGGCTTTGATTTGTTCTTCAAGTTCCGTTCTATGACCACTTCCAGTCTGTAATCTGTCATTTCTCCTTCAATTATTCCGTCAACATCGGTACAGAGCCCGAGGAACAACGGAAAAAATCATAATAAATAACACAGCTTTGAAATCAAGCTTGCAAGAACATGCGCGTCTACGAGGGGACCGCGGCCAACATAATAAAAAAGTCTGCTTGAAAGCAACGTGAAATACTTTTGAAAAAGCGTTTCTGAAACAGGACGACATCAGCAGGCTTCTACCCTGGCTATTTTAAGTTCGCCATCGTGTTGCCGCGTAGCAACAACAGTTTTTCTTCTCGTGCAACCGAAGAAGCGGTGCCTGAAACTGTGCCGTTAGTTTTTTCACACAAGGTTAACAATAGGTTAACAAGAGCAAAATAAAAGGTTCACCAACGGTTAAAGAGAGAGAGAGAGAGAGAGGAAGAGGGAGAGGGAGAGGGAGAGGAGAGAGACGCACATCACCTTGTAAATCGAAACATTTGTGAACCAAAGATTCCAAAAGGTTAGAGAGAGAGAGAGAGAGAGAGAGAGAGAGAGAGAGACAGAGACAGAGACAGAGACAGAGACAGAGACAGAGACGCACAGCACCGTGTAAGTCGAAACATCTGTGAACAAAAGGTTAACAAAAGGTGAACAAGAACAAAATAAAAGGTTCACGAAAGGTTAGACAGGGAGAGAGAGTGTCTCCTGGAGAGGCGTGCTGCACATGCCCGAGAAGCATTTGATTGGATTGGATTGAATTGAATTGGATTCAGATTGGATTCGATTGGATTAGATTGAAATGAATTAGGTTGGATTAGATTCGGTTAAATAAATTGTATTGGATTGGATTCTATTGTAAGTCGTTTTAGCAGCAGTAACCACTCTCGCGGGTGGTTTGCGGTAAGAACTATCCCAGTGCTTCGCCCACTCATCATGGTTCACTTCGTGGAGATGCTTGCATTTCTTTTTTTTCATGTTGTCACTGCCAATATATTCTTTTTTTAATCACCGGTTGTCTCTAAATTTTAACAGAGAAAAACGGACGCAAGTTCTAGCCCAGCCGGCGCAGGATTCGTGGTTTCACGGTTCTGAAAGAGTAGAAACCAATACAATCACCGACTACATACGCAGGCATTAATGGTATGCCAGACACAACAAAAGTGTAAATATTCCAATCAATCACAGTTTATTTCTTGCATAAGCGAGTTTTGGAGGAATTCAAAGGCGTTGATGTTTTTTTCTGCGTCGCGTGGATGCTGACTTACGAATATGGTAAG